>NC_133326.1:585261618-585479118 GCF_042186555.1 Aquarana catesbeiana
CTCATTTGTTTTTGAAAATGAAGAAAGACAAGAAAAAAAATTGTTTTTTTCTTTTTTCAATTTTCAAAACTTTGCGACAAAAAGTGAGGTCTGCAAAATACTCACTATACCTCTCAGCAAATAGCCTGGGGTGTCTACTTTCCAAAATAAGGTCATTTGGGGGGGTTTGTGCCACCTGGGCATTCCATTGCCTCGGAAACTGTGATAGGCAGTGAAGAGTGAAATCAAAAATTTACGCCCTTAGAAAGCCTGAAGGCGGTGCTTGGTTTTCGGGGTCCCGTACGCGGCTAGGCTCCCAAAAAGTCTCACACATGTGGTATCCCCGTACTCAGGAGAAGCAACAAAAGGTATTATGGGGTGTAATTTCACATATTCCCATGGCATGTTTGAGCAATATATCATTTAGTGACAACTTTGTGCAAAAAAAAAAAAAAAAAATTTGTCTTTTTCCCGCAACTTGTGTCACAATATAAAATATTCCATGGACTCGACATGCCTCTCAGCAAATAGCTTGGGGTGTCTACTTTCCAAAATGGGGTCATTTGGGGGGGTTTTGAACTGTCCTGGCATTTTATGCACAACATTTAGAAGCTTATGTCACACATCACCCACTCTTCTAACCACTTGAAGACAAAGCCCTTTCTGACACTTTGTTTACATGAAAAATTTTTTTTTTTTTTGCAAGAAAATTACTTTGAACCCCCAAACATTATATATTTTTTTGCTTCATTTTTTTTTTTCACACAGTATTTGCGCAGCGATTTTTCAAACACATTTTTTTGGGAAAAAACACACTTTTTAAAATTTGAATGCACTAAAACACACTATATTGCCCAAATGTGATGAAATAAAAAAGATGATCTTAGGCCGAGTACATGGATACCAAACATGACATACTTTAAAATTGCGCACAAACGTGCAGTAGCGACAAACTAAATACATTTTTAAAAGCCTTTAAAAGCCTTTACAGGTTACCACTTTAGATTTACAGAGGAGGTCTACTGCTAAAATTACTGCCCTCGATCTGACCTTCGTGGTGATACCTCACATGCATGGTGCAATTGCTGTTTACATTTGACGCAAGACCGACGCTTGCTTTTTGCTTTTTTATCTTATTTTTAAACTGTTCCTTTCGGGTTTTTTTTAATCATTTTTATTGTTATCTCAGGGAATGTATATATCCCCTATGATAGCAATAGGTAGTGACAGGTACTCTTTTTTGAAAAAATTGGGGTCTATTAGACTCTAGATCTCTCCTCTGCCCTCAAAGCATCTGACCACACCAAGATCGGTGTGATAAAATGCTTTCCCAATTTTCCAATGGCGCTGTTTACATCCGGCGAAATCTAAGTCGTGAAAATGCTCGTAGCCAGGCCATAGAGATGTTTGGAGCCACTCTGGTCTCTGATCAGCTCTATGGTCAGCTGGCTGAATCACCGGCTGCATTCTCAGGTTCCCTGTTGAGACAGGAGAGCCAGAGAAAAACACGGAAGCAGTCTAGAGGCTAATTAGCCGCTAGGATTGCTTTTACATGAAAGCCGACCGCTGGCTGAAAAGAATGATACCAAGATGATACCTAAACCTGCAGGCATCATTCTGGTTTAACCACTCAAAGTCGTGAATGGCGTACCTGAAGACAAAAAAATGGTTAACAATAAAACACACTAAACGGTAAAGTATAAAAAATTGCATACCTGAAAAGCAAACATAATAAAACATGATAACAATAAAACATTGCAGAATAGAATACAGTAAAAAAGAGCAGAACAATAGAGAGAGAATAGAGAGAGAGAGAGAACAATAAAACGACAACTATTTTTTTTATTTGATTTTTTTTTGTGGTTTTTCTTTTTTTTTTTTACACTTTTTTTTGTAACTGTAACTTTTAGAACTGTAACCGGTTCCAGGTTCTGGTCTCTCAAAATGCGATGGCATCTTGGGAGACCCTGTGAAAGTGTGCCTAGTCTGTGCAATGCTGTACGATACGCTAATACTCAACTAGTGAATGGTAGCGTTCAAAACATTCACCAATGCAAAGACCAGGATTGTCAGGACAGGAGGGACAATAATAGCGGGTGTCACACCTATATCCACGCTTGCTGCAGACACGACATCTTTTTTGGGGGGTTCGTTGGGTAGGGGTAGTCGGGAGGACATAAAGAAAATGCCTCTCATGCAGCTGACTGCATTTGGTTGGGGATGTGAATGGGGGAAGTACGGGTGCTGCAGAAGTGGTGGGTTCCCAATTAGGATTGGCGAATGCAGCAGGAAGGGCACTATGGGCACGACGGGCCTGTGTTTGTCTTCTTCTGGTGGCAGCGGGACACTACTTGTGCTTGCCACCTCACCAGCTTGAACTGCACTTATGGGACTCGCCACGTCACCAAGTGTTACTGCAGTGCTGGTTTGACTACGACCGGGGTGTACTAGGCCTCTGGTGCTTGCCAGTTCCCCAAAACGCTACCAAAAAAACTGTTAGCGATCGCAGGAATCAGGCCTGACTCTGCGAACGCTGCAGTTATGTGTTTAGTGTTTTGTAAGTGACAGTGATCGATCGATACTGCACTTGGGTGGGCTGGGCTGGGCCGGGCGGAGGGGCAAAACGCAGGTGCTAGCAGGTATCTGGGCTGATCCCGCTAACACTGCGTTTTTGGGAACCCTAAACTGCTGGGGACGCTAGTATAGATCTGATCGGATCAGATATTGATCCGTTCAGATACTATACCACTAAGGGAGGTGTACGGTGCATGCGTGGGTGTTAGCAGTACTGGCGCTAACCTGACGCTGCTTGGGGATGGTGCTTGCCAGTTCACCAAAACGCTACCAAAAAAACTGTTAGTGATCGCAGGGATCAGGCCTGACTCTGTGAACGCTGCAGTTATGCGTTTAGTGTTTTGTAAGTGACAGTGATCGATCGATACTGCACTTGGGTGGGCTGGGCTGGGCCGGGCGGAGGGGCAAAACGCAGGTGCTAGCAGGTATCTGGGCTGATCCCCCTAACACTGCGTTTTTGGGAACCCTAAACTGCTGGGGACGCTAGTATAGATCTGATCGGATCAGATATTGATCCGTTCAGATACTATACCACTAAGGGAGGTGTATGCTGCGTGCGTGGGTGTTAGCGGTACTGGCGCTAACCTCACGCTGCCTGAGGCGACGCATATCACCGCCGGGCGATCAGGGGGCTAAATCTTTATTCGTTAATAAACGGCGGGTGCCCTGACACTATAAAAAATAAACGAACTAACCAGCGTCACCCGTAACAGTTATACTGGTGAAAGGGTTAACTAGGGGGCGATCAAGGGGTTAAAAACCTTTATTAGGTAGTATATGGGGGTCCCTGACGCTATAAAACGCTGATGGAGAACCTAAATATTTACCTCCCTGTAACGACACCCCGAGTATGAAAGGGGTTAAAGTCGTTTAGGACATTTCAAACCCAAACACAAAGGCAGCTACCGAACACTCCAATCAGCCAAACAAGGAACCCATACAAATAATCCACCCCAAAAACGAGACACGGCTCTGTCTTCAGGTTCCAAGCAGGAATGAATCTTTATTCAAAAAACACATGTTATACAGATCCCACTCCAAAGCATTTCCCCCCCACCCTTGGAAAACAGGGCGGGTTAAACTGTCCAATAACAATGGAAACACAGGTCAGGTGTGCTTAACTTCTCATCAGTAAACAGTCTTAACAGGGGGGCTGCTGGAGGAATCCCCCCTCCCTCTTTCCTCCCAGCACTACACATCCTGTGATCCAAGGCAGACAAACACAATAGAACATTGGAATACAGCCCCACCCCAAAGTAGCACAGCAAACAGTACACATTCTATATACACATATATACAGCATTGAGTCTCTGACTAGCACAGATCATAGTGGGGTTCTCATTCACCCTGTGCCCCTATTAGTGACTCCCATCACAATGACATATCTAGGGTCCCCAGAGTCTGTGTGTCTTGGGGGACATGGACCTGAATCTAAAGTAACGCCACCTCCAGGGTCCCCAGACATACAGCTCACAAAGAGCACCGTCCCCCCAAATGCCAGGGCCCATAATCGGTTTGCAGGAGGCTAGCCATCAGTCCCCTCCAAAAGCCTCTTTTCCGGCTAGGTCTGTCACACTCCCTAACTAGCGTCACCAGTGACACTAACACAGCGATCAGAAAAATGATCGCTTAGTGACACTGGCGACGGGGGGTGATCAAGGGGTTAAAACTTTATTAGGGGGGGTTAGGAGGGTACCTTAGACCTAAAGGGGGCTAATACTAACTGCCCTACCACACTAACTGTCACAAACTGACACCAATACAGTAATCAGGAAAAAAAAACTGCTTGGTGTCAGTGTGACGGGGGGGGGGGGGTGATCGGGGGTGTATTGTGTGCCTGGCATGTTCTACTGTATGTGTGTGTGTTTGTGCACTCACTCAGATGTCTTCTCTCCTCGGCGCCAGAACGGAAAATACCGTGCCGAGGAGAGATGACATAATTTCTTCTGCTGCTGTTTACTATACAGCAGCAGAGGAATGATTCCATTGGCCGGGAGCGATCGGGAGGGGGTGGCCACGAATGGATGGCCTCCCCCTCACCTCCGATCTCTGGGGGAGAAATGCTGACCGCCTCGGGCACCGATCGGACCCCCCGCCGTACGTGATTCTGCCTGCCCGTGCCATTCTGCCGACGTATATCGTCGTGAGGCGGTCGGCAACTGGTTAACTGGGTTAGAACCCACAACTTCACCAATATAAGTCAGTTACTCTAACCACTAGGCTCTCATCCAATGCTGATTTGTTATCTTTGCAGCCTTTCAGTGCCCATTGGTGTCGCCTATCAGTGCCCATCAGTTCGGAATTTCCCATTGAAATGCATGGCTGTCATGGTGCCACGTTTGGTGCCATATTTTAAGATTTATATCACTTGGCTGGGGCCAAATTGAACTTTCCTGTATAGTAGGATTCCCAATGAGTACAAAACAAGTGGAATTTGGGTGAGCCAAGATGGATTTCATATAGGAATAGCTTGGCTTCTTATTCGGAATTTCCCATTAAAAGGCATGGGTGACAGGTTTGGTGCCATATTTTATGATTTCCATCACTTGGCTCAGGCCAAATTGAACTTTCCTATATAGTAGGATGCCCAATGAGTATAAAACAAGTGGAATTTGGGTGAGCCAAAGTGGTTTTCATATAGGAATATCTTGGTTCCTAATTCAGAATTTCCATTGAAATGTATGGCTGTCATGGTGCCATATTTTAGGATTTAGATCACTTGGCTCGGTCCAAATTGAACTTTCCTATATAGTAGGATGTCCAATGAGTATAAAACAAATGGAATTTTGGTGAGCCAAGATGGTTTTCATATAGGAATATCTTGGTTTCTTATACGGATTTTCCCATTGAAATGTATGGCGGTCAAGATGCCATATTTTAGGATTTCCATCACTTGGCTCAGGCTAATTTGAACTTTCCTATATAGTAGGATACCCAATGAGTATAAAACAAGTGGAATTTGGGTGAGCCAAGTTGGTTTTCATATAGGAATATCTTGGTTCCTTATTCAGAATTTCCCATTGAAATGCATGGCTGTCAAGGTGCCATATTTTAAGATTTATAGCACTTGGGTTGGGCCAAATTGAACTTTCCTGTATAGTAGGATGCCTAATGAGTACAAAACAAGTGGAATTTGGGTGAGCCAAGATGGATTTCATATAGGAATAGCTTGGCTTCTTATTCGGAATTACCCATTGAAATGCATGGCTGTCATGGTGCCACGTTTGGTGCCATATTTTAGGATTTAGATCACTTGGCTCGGGCCAAATTGAACTTTCCTACAAAGTAGGATGCCCAATTAGTATAAAACAAATGTAATTTGGGTGAGCCAAGATGGATTTCATATAGGAATAGCTTGGCTTCTTATTTGGAATTTCCCATTGAAATGCATGGCTGTCATGGTGCCACATTCGGTGCCATATTTTAGGATTTAGATCACTTGGCTTGGGCCAAATTGATCTTTCCTATATAGTAGGATGCCCAATGAGTATAAAACAAGTGGAATTTGGGTGAGCCAAGATGGTTTTCATATAAGAATAGCTTGGCTTCTTATTCTGAATTTCCCATTGAAATGTATGGCTGTCAGAGTGCCATATTTTATGATTTCCATCACTTGGCTCGGACCAAATTGAACTTTCCTATATAGTAGGATGCCCAATGAGTATAAAACAAGTGGAATTTGGGTGAGCCAAGATGGATATCATATAGGAATAGCTTGGCTTCTTATTCGGAATTTCCCATTGAAATACATGGGTGACAAGTTTGGTGCCATATTTTATGATTTCCGTCACTTGGCTCGGGCCAAATTGAACTTTCCTATATAGCAGGATGCCCAATGAGAATAAACAAGTGGAATTTGGGTGAGCCAAAGTGGTTTTCATATAGGAATATCTTGGTTCCTAATTCGGAATTTCCCATTGAAATGTATGGCTGTCAAGGTGCCATATTTTAAGGTTTATATTACTTGACTCAGGCCAAATTGAACTTTCCTGTATAGTAGGATGCCCAATTAGTACAAAACATGTGGAATTTGGGTGAGCCAAGATTTCATATAGGAATAACTTGGCTTCTTATTTGGAATTACCCATTGAAATGCATGGCTGTCATGGTGCCACGTTTGGTGCCATATTTTAGGATTTCGATCACTGGGCTTGGGCCAAATTGAACTTTAACTAATAGTAGGATGCCCAATGAGTATAAAACAAGTAGAATTTGGGTGAGCAAAGGTGGTTTTCAGATATTTATTCAGAATTACCCCTTTAAATACATGGCATTTAGGGTCCTTTCACACTGGGGTGGTTTGCAGGCGCTATTGCGCTAATAATAGCGCCTGCAAACCGACCCGAAAGTGCCGCTGCTTTGATTCCAGTGTGAAAGCCCCGAGGGCTTTCACACTGGAGCGGTGCGCTAGCAGGACAATAAAAGTCCTGCTAGCAGCATCTTCGGAGCGGTGGAGCGGAGTGTATACCGCTCCTTTACTGCACCTGCCCATTGAAATCAATGGGACGGCGCGGCTATACCGCCGGCAAAGCGCCTCAGTAGAGGCGCTTTACAGTGGTTTTTAACCCTTTCTCGGCCACTAGCGGGGGGGGTAAAACCGCCCCGCTAGCGGCCGAATACCGACGGTAAAGCGCCGCTTACAATAGCGGTGCTTTACCGCTGATGCCGCCTCCGCCTCAGTGTGAAAGGGCCCTTAGGCAGATAGAATTGTTGAAGTTCACCATTTTATTATAAACATTGCAGATGATTGTTTAGTAAATAATAACTTTTGTGAATAAAGATCCAACCTGAATAAGAAGCTGGCCGAATAAGGAGCTAACTTCTGCATTTGAATAAGAAGCTGGCAGAATAAGAAGATAACTTCAGCTTCATACTGATTTTACTGTTGTGGGTTTAGTAACACTTTAATGCACAGGAAGCATAGTGTTTCTTCTGCATTAAAAATCTTGTCTGTTCCTGTTTTTTTTTCTTTTTTTGGGTAAAGTCCCACTTTAAGATGGGGTTTATTTAAAAAGGGTTTATGTTGGATTCTCCAGGTTTCCACCCAAATATCTGTGTATTAATGGAGAACTTTCCTCTTTTTCCATATTCAGGCAATCCTGTCACATAATCACACTATTACAGACTTTCACCAAAATCTGCAATCTCCCTCTAGCAGCTGCAATTCCCTTTATAGTACAGAGATTAGTGACCAGCACTGCACACCTATGATGTATAACATCACTGCGCTGCCTCTATCATACTATCCTCTCCCCACTACAGACAGGCATCCCGCCGGGCAACCTCTACACGTCACGTGCCGGGGTCCTGAGCGTGATGACAACAAAGATGGCGGCTCCCATAGGAAGGTTGGCGAGTAGCGCAGTGAAGTTCGGTGTAAGGTGGGTGATGGTTCTATGTGTGGCAGAGATATGAGACAGACACATTACAGACACTCTCACTGAGGACAGACGCAGAAAGAGAGTAAAGCTGCGAGTCTGGGGGGTTGATAAAAGTACGAGTCTCGTTGTATGTAGGAGGGGGGGATGGACGGCGGGGGGGGGAGAGATTGACGGTGCATGTATGCCAGGGGGGTAGAGATTGACGGTGCATGTATGCCGGGGAGGGGGGGAGAGATTGACGGTGCATGTATGCCAGGGGGGTAGAGATTGACGGTGCATGTATGCCGGGGGGGAGAGATTGACGGTGCATGTATGCCGGGGGGGAGAGATTGACGGTGCATGTATGCCGGGGAGGGGGGGAGAAATTGACGGTGCATGTATGCCAGGGGGGTAGAGATTGACGGTGCATGTATGCCGGGGGGGAGAGATTGACGGTGCATGTATGCCGGGGAGGGGAGATTGACGGTGCATGTATGCCGGGGGGGAGAGATTGACGGTGCATGTATGCCGGGGGGGAGAGATTGACGGTGCATGTATGCCGGGGGGGAGAGATTGACGGTGCATGTATGCCGGGGGGGAGAGATTGACGGTGCATGTATGCCGGGGGGGAGAGATTGACGGTGCATGTATGCCGGGGGGGAGAGATTGACGGTGCATGTATGCCGGGGGGGGGGAGATTGACGGTGCATGTATGCCGGGGGGGGGGGGATTGACGGTGCATGTATGCCGGGGGGGGGGATTGACGGTGCATGTATGCCGGGGGGGGGGGATTGACGGTGCATGTATGCCGGGGGGGGGGATTGACGGTGCATGTATGCCGGGGGGGGGATTGACGGTGCATGTATGCCGGGGGGGGGGAGATTGACGGTGCATGTATGCCGGGGGGGGGGAGATTGACGGTGCATGTATGCCGGAGGGGGGAGATTGACGGTGCATGTATGCCGGGGGGGAGAGATTGACGGTGCATGTATGCCGGGGGGGAGAGATTGACGGTGCATGTATGCCGGGGGGGAGAGATTGAGGGTGCATGTATGCCGGGGGGGAGAGATTGACGGTGCATGTATGCCGGGGGGGGGATTGACGGTGCATGTATGCCGGGGGGGGGGAGATTGACGGTGCATGTATGCCGGGGGGGGGGAGATTGACGGTGCATGTATGCCGGAGGGGGGAGATTGACGGTGCATGTATGCCGGGGGGGAGAGATTGACGGTGCATGTATGCCGGGGGGGAGAGATTGACGGTGCATGTATGCCGGGGGGGAGAGATTGAGGGTGCATGTATGCCGGGGGGGAGAGATTGACGGTGCATGTATGCCGGGGGGGAGAGATTGACGGTGCATGTATGCCGGGGGGGAGAGATTGACGGTGCATGTATGCCGGGGGGGAGAGATTGACGGTGCATGTATGCCGGGGGGGGGAGAGATTGACGGTGCATGTATGCCGGGGGGGGGAGAGATTGACGGTGCATGTATGCCGGGGGGGGAGAGATTGACGGTGCATGTATGCCGGGGGGGGAGAGATTGACGGTGCATGTATGCTGGGGGGGGGAGAGATTGACGGTGCATGTATGCTGGGGGGGGGGAGAGATTGACGGTGCATGTATGCTGGGGGGGGGGGAGAGATTGACGGTGCATGTATGCTGGGGGGGGGAGAGATTGACGGTGCATGTATGCTGGGGGGGGAGAGATTGACGGTGCATGTATGCTGGGGGGGGGAGAGATTGACGGTGCATGTATGCTGGGGGGGGGAGAGATTGACGGTGCATGTATGCTGGGGGGGGGAGAGATTGACGGTGCATGTATGCTGGGGGGGGGAGAGATTGACGGTGCATGTATGCTGGGGGGGGGAGAGATTGACGGTGCATGTATGCTGGGGGGGGGGGGAGATTGACGGTGCATGTATGCTGGGGGGGGGAGAGATTGACGGTGCATGTATGCTGGGGGGGGAGAGATTGACGGTGCATGTATGCTGGGGGGGGAGAGATTGACGGTGCATGTATGCTGGGGGGGGAGAGATTGACGGTGCATGTATGCTGGGGGGGGGGAGAGATTGACGGTGCATGTATGCTGGGGGGGGGAGAGATTGACGGTGCATGTATGCTGGGGGGGAGAGATTGACGGTGCATGTATGCCGGGGGGGGGGAGGGGGGAGAGATTGACGGTGCATGTATGCCGGGGAGGGGGGGGGGAGAGATTGACGGTGCATGTATGCCGGAGAGGGGGGGAGAGATTGACGGTGCATGTATGCCAGGGGGGTAGAGATTGACGGTGCATGTATGCCAGGGGGGTAGAGATTGACGGTGCATGTATGCTGGGGGGGGGAGAGATTGACGGTGCATGTATGCCAGAGGGGTAGAGATTGACGGTGCATGTATGCTGGGGGGGGAGAGATTGACGGTGCATGTATGCCGGGGGGGGAGAGATTGACGGTGCATGTATGCCGGGGGGGAGAGATTGACGGTGCATGTATGCCGGGGAGGGGGGGAGAGATTGACGGTGCATGTATGCCAGGGGGGTAGAGATTGACGGTGCATGTATGCCGGGGGGGAGAGATTGACGGTGCATGTATGCCGGGGAGGGGAGATTGACGGTGCATGTATGCCGGGGAGGGGAGATTGACGGTGCATGTATGCCGGGGGGGAGAGATTGACGGTGCATTTATGCCGGGGGGGGAGAGATTGACGGTGCATGTATGCTGGGGGGGGGAGAGATTGACGGTGCATGTATGCTGGGGGGGGGAGAGATTGACGGTGCATGTATGCGGGGGGGGGGAGATTGACGGTGCATGTATGCCGGGGGGGAGAGATTGACGGTGCATGTATGCCGGGGGGGAGAGATTGACGGTGCATGTATGTTGGGGGGGGAGAGATTGACGGTGCATGTATGTTGGGGGGGGAGAGATTGACGGTGCATGTATGTTGGGGGGGGAGAGATTGACGGTGCATGTATGTTGGGGGGGGGGGAGAGATTGACGGTGCATGTATGTTGGGGGGGGGGAGAGATTGACGGTGCATGTATGCTGGGGGGGGAGAGATTGACGGTGCATGTATGCTGGGGGGGAGAGATTGACGGTGCATGTATGCTGGGGGGGGGAGAGATTGACGGTGCATGTATGCTGGGGGGGGGAGAGATTGACGGTGCATGTATGCTGGGGGGGGGAGAGATTGACGGTGCATGTATGCTGGGGGGGAGAGATTGACGGTGCATGTATGCTGGGGGGGGGGAGAGATTGACGGTGCATGTATGCTGGGGGGGGGGGAGAGATTGACGGTGCATGTATGCTGGGGGGGGGGAGAGATTGACGGTGCATGTATGCTGGGGGGGGGAGAGATTGACGGTGCATGTATGCTGGGGGGGGGAGAGATTGACGGTGCATGTATGCGGGGGGGGGGAGATTGACGGTGCATGTATGCCGGGGGGGAGAGATTGACGGTGCATGTATGCCGGGGGGGAGAGATTGACGGTGCATGTATGTTGGGGGGGGAGAGATTGACGGTGCATGTATGTTGGGGGGGGAGAGATTGACGGTGCATGTATGTTGGGGGGGGAGAGATTGACGGTGCATGTATGTTGGGGGGGGGGGAGAGATTGACGGTGCATGTATGTTGGGGGGGGGGAGAGATTGACGGTGCATGTATGTTGGGGGGGGGAGAGATTGACGGTGCATGTATGTTGGGGGGGGGAGAGATTGACGGTGCATGTATGTTGGGGGGGGGAGAGATTGACGGTGCATGTATGTTGGGGGGGGGGAGAGATTGACGGTGCATGTATGCCGGGGGGGGGGGAGATTGACGGTGCATGTATGCCGGTGGGGGGGGGGGAATATACGGTGCATGTATGCGGGGGGGGGGGGAGAGATTGACGGTGCATGTATGCCGGGGGGGAGATTGGCGTTGCATGTATGCCGGGGGGGGAGATTGGCGTTGCATGTATGCCGGGTATAGGCTGACTAGAAAAGAGAGAGATATCTGTGGATAGAAGTGAATAGAAGAACTCTGAATCTAGGAATGGAATACACATGGGGGAGGGGAGGTCCTGACAAAGGATTGGTATTTGTCTCCATTCAGTCCTCAAGCACACTACAATATGGAGGATGGGCAGAGCCAGCACAATACATTGGGGGTTACTTACTAAAACGAGAGTACGGCTCTGCATAGAAACCAATCAGCTTCCAGGTTTTATTTTCAAAGCTGAAGTTAGAAGCTGATTGCCTGCCATGCACAGCTGCACAAGATTTTGCACTCCAGTTTTAGTAAATGTACCACCTTGCATTCCCCATCAAATATAAAGTGTATGCAGATCCAAAATGTATGTTCTTCCTGTCTTTAGTATCTTGCAGAACTGTATACAGTGTCACTTAAAGTTCCACTCATTTTCCTTCCTTCATCCCCCTATAATTGTATTTTTTTTTGTTCTGGAATCGGACACCTTTTTCTGACAGGTACCCGCTACCATTTCTGCTCTTCTCAGCAAGGCGAGAAAAGCAGAAATCCCAGAAGACTGTGGGACCAGTCCAAAAGCGCAGTGGGGAGTTAGCTGTGAAACAGCAGGAAGTCACAGCCAGCTTCCCACAAGCAATATGGTGGCGCCAGGGACCCGAAGAACCAGTCCAGGTGAGGGCAGCGCTGAACTCCTGGCCTTGTGATTACTTGTGTATTAAAGGTCCGCAGTTACGCTATTTGTAGCAACCAACTTTTAATTGTTATATACACTCACTGGCCACTTTATTAGGTACACCTTGCTAGTAACAGGTTGGACCCCCCCTTTGCCTTCAGAACTGCCTTAAAGGAGGAGTACAGCCAAAACTTATTTGGCTGTACTTCTGTGGATCACTGGAGTGCAGTTCGTTCTGCACTCCTGTGATCCTGTTGTCGGCTGACATCACAGAGCAGGTCTAAGCTTGGGAAGTTCACGACAAAAAAAATCGAGATCTGTCCGCAACCCTTGAACAACACCTGGCTCAGCCTCTCTATGAGCCACTAAGAGCCTGTAGCTGGCTGCCCCTCCCCCTCCAGAGCCCAGCGTTCTAGTGAGAGATGGAGGGTAGAGCAGAGAGCAGTGACTGACAGTCACCAGCTCGCTGCTCACGGAGCTCTGAGAACCGTGGTCTTTGATCGCTTGGTTCTCAGTGTTAGAGCCGACAGGGGACAGATGCAGCATCAGACCAATGCTGCATCCAACTAGGTAAGTATAATTTTGAAAAGAAAATCAAACTTCTTTTAATTCATCATGGCATAGATTCAACAAGGTGTTGGAAACATTCCTCAGAGATTTTGGTTCATATTGACATGATAGCATCACGCAGTTGCTGCAGATTTGTTGGCTGCACATCCATGATGGGAATCTCCTGTTCCACAACATCCCAAAGGTGCTCTATTGGATTGATATCTGGTGACTGTGGAGGCCATTGGAGTACAGTGACCTCATTGTCATGTTCAAGAAACCAGTTCGAGATGATTTGATCTTTTGTGGCATGGTGCATTATCCTGCTGGAAGGAGTCATCAGAAGATGGGTTCACTGTAGGGGGATGGACATGGTCAGCAACAATACCCAGGTAGGCTGTGACATTTAAACGATGCTCTATTGGTACTAAGGGGCCCAAAGTGTGCCAAGAAAATATCCCCCCACCATTACACCACCACCAGTCTGAACCATTGATACAAGGCAGGATGGATCCATGCTTTCATGTTGTTTATGCCAAATTCTGACCCTACTATCTGAATGTCACAGCTGAAATTGAGACTCATCAGACCAGGCAATGTTTTTCCAATCTTCTATTGTCCAATTTTGGTGAGCCTGTGCAAATTGTAGCCTCAGTTTCCTGTTCTTAGCTGACAGAAGTGGCACCTGGTGTGGTCTTTTGCTGCTGTAGTCCATCTGCTTCAAGGCTCGATTGTTGTGCGTTCAGAGATGGTATTCTGCATACCTTGGTTGTAACAAGTTATTTGAGTTACTGTTGTCTTTCTATTATCTATAACCAGTCTGCCCATTCTCCTCTGACATCAACAAGACATTCTTGTCCACACAACTGGATATCACTGAATATTTTCCCCTTTTCAGGCTATTCTCTGTAAACCCTAGAGATGGTTGTGTGTGAAAATCCCAGCAGATCAGCAGTTTTTGAAATACTCAGACCAGCCTGTCTGGCACCAACAACCAAGTCACTTAAAGCGGGGGGTCCACCTATCTATCGTTTTTTTTTTTTTGGAGTTCATTCACAAACTTTTCTTCTCATGATTATCTACTCACATGTTCTGTGTAATAAGTCCGCCTGTGTCCGATTTCGTTGTAAAGAATAACTTCTAAAATTCACTGAAGGCAGTTTCCATCTTCATTGTGGGCATTTGAAGCCCACAAGCATGTATTTCCTGGATGCGGTGAATGCTGTGCTCCCAGCATTCACCGAGATGTTGTGATGACGCTGTTGCACAATGCATGCTGGGAAGCCTGAGACTAGCTCCCAGGGGACTGTGGGAGGTCTGGGAGAGGCTAGAAACACGCCTACTCCCATGGGAGGAAAACCAGGAAGTGCTAAGAAGAATAGAAAAATAAAGGTAATTACGGCGATTTAAATTTTTTTACACAGCATGTCAGCATCTAGGCAAGGAAGAGAATGCATAGAGATAATGTTCAAAATTTGGGTGGAACCCCGCTTTAAAGGGGTTGTAAACCCTTGTGTTTTCTCACCTTAATGCACTGACCAGTCCCCCAGCCCGTTTTACTCACCTGAGCCCGTTCGTTCCTACAGCGGAGACGCACTCTACCTCTCTGCCTGTTGTCTCGGCTCTTGATTGGATAGATTGATAGCAGCGCAGTAATTGGCTCCCACTGCTCTCAATCAGATCCAATGATGCGGGGGGGCGGGCCGAGTCCCGCTTTCTGTGTGGATACACACAGAAGCAGGACTCGGGAGCGCGCCCGCACGGGTGTCCACCAAGGAGAGCGCTTTGACGTGGACACCAGTTGCGGGGAGGAGCTACCAGCTCCACCAGGGGACTCCAGAATAGGAGGATCGCGGTCACTCTGTGCAAAACGAACTGCACAGTGGAGGTAAGTATGACATATTTGTTATTTTAAAAAGTTTTTTAAAAAAAGAGTGTTTACAACCCCTTTAAATCCTCTTTCTTCCTCATTCTGATGCTCTGTTTGAACTTCAGCAAGTCGTCTTCACTACGCCTAAATTGCTGCCATGTGATTGGCTGATTAGCAATTTGTGTTACCAAGCAATTGAGCAGTTGTACCTAATAAAGTGGCTGGTGAGTGTAAATTACTGTAGTTTTTCTTTAAGGGGGAACTTCACACCCCTCTTACCTGTTGTGCTGGGTTCTCCTCAGATCACATACCTGCCCCAGCAAATCTAGCATTGCCCAGATACAATCCGTTGCTTTGGTGCCGCACCACCATCTTCCCCTCTTCTGATGTCATTGGGAGCCTGACTGCCTCTTCCTTGCTGTTGCAGCTGGGCCCTAATGACACACGCCAGGCTCACCCACCAATCACTGTGAGTACCTGGAGGCAGGGAGTTACCCCAGGAGGCTGCAGGAGCAGGGACAAGTCCATTCTCACCAAGGCGGCAGGCGATGGGGCCAGAGCAAAAAGAAATGATATAAAAGTAGACAAAACAAATAGCAGTTTTTGCATTACAGAGGGGGGAGGAATACTGGTAGTTAAAAGTTCCCAGGAGTGAAGGTCCACTTTAAGCAAATCATTTTTTTTTTTTATGTGTGACCCTGATGTAGTTTTTTTTACCTGGAGATCCTGCCAGTTGCCACACTTTGTTTATGCTGACCACTCTAAAGTAGCCCATAGATTGTGATGTTCATTCCCGCCACCACAGCCCTATTGTGTTCTGCCAGCCGGCAGAACACAATGATTACAGCTAGCAGCTATAGCCACCAGCATTCAATGCATGTAAAAAAAATACAACAGGCTGTTGTATGCAAGCCTGCATTTGCATTCATTCACAATAACTTTTTTTCATTTTATATCAGGTTTTATCGCCCTGCAAGAAGTGCGCTTTCTTCCACTCGAACGCAAACAGTTTACCCAT
Source organism: Aquarana catesbeiana (assembly GCF_042186555.1). Taxonomy (NCBI): domain Eukaryota; kingdom Metazoa; phylum Chordata; class Amphibia; order Anura; family Ranidae; genus Aquarana; species Aquarana catesbeiana. The sequence goes on from NC_133326.1 coordinate 585,277,602, forward strand.
TTTCACCACGGAAACATCACTTTCCATCCAAAGTATTCCTTAATCCAGGTAATCCTATCTGTGTCATTCTTGTAATGAGAGTGGTAGCAGAGATTGGTTATAAGTTACAATATCATCTATTTGATCATTCTGTTATGTTTCTTTAAATATTTTAATGCATAAAAGTTTGAACAGGAATTTGATACTTCAGTGTGTTTCTGAACCCAGCTGCTGCTCCTCCTCCCTTATGCAAAGCCATTAGGCACTATTTCTGCATTTCCACTGACACATCTTCAGTCACCTGATTAAAGCCCAACTCTGGAAAATTGGAAAATCCTCCCATGTAGTAAGTGCAGCCCACTTGTTTATTCTAGGGGAGACTAAAAGCACTTTTGTCTACCTGATCTTCCTCTTCCCTCACAGAGGGCGCTCCCCATGCTCCAGAGGTAGACTGTCCCTTAGCATCATCAAGTTCAGTGTAGGGCTATGGTCTCTACGTTGGCCTTGATGATGTTAGGACCTTAGACCACTGGAGCATGGGGTAAAGGACCCTGTGGGGACCAGTCTAGCATGGTCAACTGCTGCCAGTCTAGCAGCAGTTGACCATGTATCAACTGTGGGTATAGAATAGTGTATATGGAGGTTTTCAATTTGTCTGTTTTTTTTTTTTCTTTCTCTCTGGTTGAACTGGATGGTCTAGAGTCTTTTTTTTTAATCCAGACTAACTATGTAAGTAGATCTGTTTTTTTTATGTCCCCTAGACCTAAACAAGCAATTAACTGCAAGGGATCATTTTTAAGTTTCCCAGAGTTGGGCCATTAAAGTGATACCAAACACACACTGTTTAATTTACATTGTCCCTTCTTCTGATGGTGCTGTAATTATTTTAATTAAAAAAAATAAAAAAAAAATCTACCTTTTTCTTAATCGATATACAGCTGTCACATGAGCCATATCTTTCCCAGCCTGTCTGCAGGGAAACATAAGCAAGAGGAGCTTCTAGTCCTGGTCACATGTAAAACAGCCTTTGGAATACAGAATATGAATAAATAATATCAATAAACTGTTTTAAATTGTCATACAAATATATATTTTAAATCAAATCTTTATTATTTTGTGGAAATAACATGGTGTGGGCGGATTTCTGCCAGTCACAGGCTGTGTCACGCCCCTCCAGCAGAAGGAGGTGAAGCCTCCATCAATCTACTTGTAATATCCCACCCCCATTGTGTTTAGTTGGTCAGTGGGCATGGAGGAGGAGGGAGGGAATGGGCTGTCGTTTACCACTGTGTATACACCCACATGTGTGACTCTATAGTCACATGGGCTGCTAACGTGATGGGGAGGAAATGCTCATTATAGAAACTCACTGAAAACTGAGCATATGCAGAGTTGCCACCACAGCTGCAAAATCCCTAGCTGAATTGGGGACATGGACAGAAGGTGGCGATAGAGAGCAACAGGATCAACCAGGTTTTTTGCAGAATCACATAGTAACTCAGTGAGTATGAACATCATATAATACAGCATTTGACTTTTTTTTTTTTTTTTTTATGATGTGGGTTTAGTGACACTTTAAGAAAATGTAAACAAAGTCTGTTCTCTTTTTTGTAATTGAAAAATGAAAAATATAAGTGATCATTTTCATGTGGCTACCTTAAATATACTTTGGGGTGCAAGCTTTCAGAAACAGTTGGTTTCTAATTCACATCTATGGCTAACACACACGATACAACACTTTAATGCTCTGTTTTGTAATGTAAGAGATGTCAGGTGCAGTGCAGAAATAGCAGTGGCTCTTGCTGGCTGCTGTGTGTGTGACTAATCACTATTTATCAAGTTACACAGCACTAGGAATAAAGCTGGCAGTGTGGATTAGAAATAGCAGTTACAGCTGGCTACTGTGTCCACACTCTCACACTCTGTCACAGTGGCAGCATATGCTGGGATATGCTTACCCTGCAGTGGTTAAAAGCTAAGTTCACCTTTTGTGGGAAAAAAAAAAAAAAAACGCACTTGATTTTGCAAAAAATTTTCATTTACTATTTTTTTACCAATGAGCCCGCAACGCATTACACCTGCGATTAGCAGATCGCGGGTGCAATGTCCGCCTCCTGCAGACACTCCTGACAGCTGTCTGCCCATACTTCCATACGAACAGACAGTTACTCAGCTACAGGAAGTGTCAAACTACCAGGGCGCTGATGAGCCATCTCAGCTACAAGCCATCTGCTGCATTGGCATACAGGACTTATAGTTTATTAATTCACAGATTGCTGTGAATTAATGACGTGGCAGTGTGAGCATGCACTGGGCAGCTGAGCTGTTTTTAAAATGTGACAGCGGGTGTAGGGAGAGGATCTCCCACCGCCTGTCGCAGTAGAGGATTGGGGGGGGCGCAAGTCACCCTTTTACGGGTGTAACATGTTACAGGTAAAGTTATCCTTTAACACTGAAGACTAGGTCAGTGGACTCCACACCCCTGCTTACAGAAGAATTATCGCCACAACTTGGTGAAGTTGTTGAATCCTCAGGGAACCAAGTTCATGTAGCACTTGATCCTCTTCCGATCCATTCTGTGGTTGTGCAATAAAAGAACACTTTTTCTCCCTTCGCCTTTCAGGACAGCACCTTGGAGAGAGCGCAGCTCCACCTCTTAGACAGGAAACACTGCGTGACAACGCCCCTTTAAAAAGCAGCTGCTTCCACCATGCTGTCAGTTTTAGTGTTTCCTCCGCCATGGTGGAAGCACTGCTTGGGGAACCAGAGGGGCTGCGCTCTCTCCAAGGAGAGGGTTTTGGCAGGACCTCCACATTTGGGTACTCAGACCAGCCCAGCTCCTTCTCGCATGTGAGGGGGGTGCTTCGGTGTCCCTTCCTTCTCCGGCTCACAGGAGTAATGGTCTGCCGGAAGTTTTTCCACCCGGGGTGTTCGGGGGGCCGCAGTTGTGCTCAGTAAGAGCGTCCATGCCAGGCCTCTGCATGGCGGCGCCGAATCCCGGACAGCGGATGACGCCAGTTCCGGTGGGTGGAGACTTCCGGCGGGGCGTAGCAGCGATTGGTTCCTGCTGCTGGAACGCAGGAGGAAGGGGCGGGTTCTCTGGCCGGGACTTCCTTTTGTTTGGCACATGGAGCCTAGTACACAGTGCAGCAGCTGTGGATTTCACTATGAAGACAGCGGAATCGTCAGCAGCAATGGCGGATGCAGGCGCCCAGATAGGAGAGGTACGGTGACACCTCTTTCCTTTTATATCACTGGGTGTTTTTATCTTTATATGGTTCAAAGCCTGCTGCTGTCTGCTATGGGGTAAGATTTTTCCATTAGCAGTTCAGCAAAGGAGTGACTCTGGGCACTTAGGGTGTTGGCTGGAGGTACTACTTTTCTCTGAAGCCTTAGTTCTAAGGACCTGGCTTTTTCTTGTTTCTCTGTTTCAGAAAGCTACTGCCAAATCAGAGAGAACAGGGAGAAAGTGCCCCTCATGCAAAAATTCTTTAAGGGACTGTTGGCCCAAACCACTGTGCAAATCCTGCATTGTGGTTTTAGTAAAAGAAGAATCCTCACAAGAGTGCAAAGAACTCTTATCTTCTGTGAGGAAGGAATTAGCAGAGGCCCTAGGGACAGTGCGTTTCCTTGCGAAAAGCGGCCAGAGTTCCAGCCAAGAACAGAGTTCTCACTCCAGTTTCCCTCAGTCCACTTCCAGACAGGTGGAAAGTGAGTCGGAGGAGGAAAGGGAAAGCATTCCACCCTCAACCATTGATTCTGAGGAGGAGGAGGAGGTGGAAGAAGAGTCAAGATCATCTAGATATAAGCTTTCACTTGAGGAGGTGGATGAATTACTCAAGGCAATTTATACTACCCTGGAGATCCAGGAAGAAAAAGCTCAGCTGTCCGTGCATGATAAGATGTACCTGGGGCTGGAGGAAATTAAACACAGGGTGTTCCCTGTGCATAAAGTGTTAACAGACACTATTAAAAAGGAATGGGAGGATCCAGAGAAGGGACCGTTTTTTTTTCTAAAGCCCTCAAAAGGAGGTTTCCTTTTGAGGAGAATGAGGAACTGTTGTGGAATAAAAAAACCAAAGATAGACGCTGCTTTTTCTCAAGTATCTAGGAAAACTGATTTAGCTTTTGAGGACATGGGTATTCTCAAATATGCTATGGATAAGATGGGCTACTGAAGAAAGCCTGGGACTCATCTCTAGCTAATCTTAAGCCAGCAATGGCAGCTACAGTTGTGGCTAGGAATCTGGAGTGTTGGTTAGATCAACTTAAAAATCATGTAGTTGCAGGTACCTCCAGAAAAGACTTATTGGAGTCCTTCCCTACCCTGCTTAAGGCAGTAAAATATATGGCAGATGCCTCTGCAGAATCTATCAGGATGTCAACCAGGTCCTTTGCGCTTGTTAACTCAGCAAGAAGAGCACTCTGGCTAAAGACCTGGTCAGGGGATTCAGCTTCTAAAGTAAAACTGTGCGGAATTCCCTTTTCAGGAGACCTGATGTTTGGGCCGGAACTGGAGACTGTCCTTGACAGGACGGCAGATAAGAAGAAAGCTTTCCCACAGGAGAAGAAAACGGTACAGCAGAGGAAAAATTTTCGTCCTTTTCGACAAGCCGATAAGGAAAAGGACCACACACAGAAGAGAACCTGGTCTTCTCAGAGAGGAAGAGGTAGAGGTGGGGTACTCTTTAGAACCCCAGAACTAACCCCTAAAAAACAATGACCATCTAGTAGGGGGGAGACTACAGGACTTCTTACCAATTTGGGAAAAAACAACAAAGAGTCCTTTTGTTCTGGGGATAATCAAAAAGGGTTATCAATTGGAATTCTCACAAAGCCCCCCCAAATCGGTTTTACATCACAAACCTGCCAAAGGATCGGGAAAAGGCTCTGGCTATGAAGTCTTTGTTACAGGAACTGATGCAACAGAAGGTAATTTCCCAGGTTCCGAAAGATCAAGAGGGGAAGGGGTTTTACTCCCACATTTTTCTGGTCAAAAAGCCATCAGGAAAGTTCCGCCTGATTCTCAATTTGAAGGTTCTAAATCGATCCATAAAATACAAAAAATTCAGGATGGATACGATTTTCTCAGTGAGGAACTTGCTAACCCCCAAATGTCATATGGCTTCCATCGATTTGAGAGATGCCTATCTCCATATACCAATAGCGCCCCCATCACAAAGGTTCCTGCGTCTCGCAGTCAATCTGGGGGGGGGGAGATTTGGCACCTGCAGTTTCGGACTCTGCCTTTCGGTCTTTCCTCCTCTCCCAGGGTATTCACAAAAGTGATGGCGGAATCTTTGGAGCCCCTGAGGCTGAAGGGGATTTCAATAGTACCCTATTTGGATGACCTGCTACTGTTTGCAGACTCAAAGGGTCAAGTAGAGGTCAACCTACAGACAGTTCAAACACATCTAAGAAGTTTGGGATGGCTTCTCAATCTTCAGAAGTCAAACTTAATTCCATCTCAAAGGGTAAGGTTTCTGGGGTACGAAATAGACTCGATAGAACAGAGAATTTTTCTACCCCAGGAGAAAATAGAGAAGATGCAGTTGACCCTGAAAACACTTCAATCCAACGCAGAGATCTCTGTAAGACAAGCCATGTCCGCTCTGGGACTGTTGACAGCGGAAATTCCTTCGGTACAGTGGGCCAGGTTGCATGCCCGTCCTCTGCAATCGGATATCCTGATGAATTGGTCATACCAGGAACCTCTGGAGAAGAAATTCAACATGGGGGCAAGAGCAAAAAGATCACTCTGGTGGTGGAGGAACCAAGGAAACATTTCAAAAGGGCTTCCTTGGGTCTTTCCGGTAACCAGAAGGCTGACTACAGATGCCAGCGCATGGGGATGGGGAGCTCATCTGGAAGAAAAAACGATTCAGGGAGTTTGGACCAAACCAGAAGCAAGAAGATCTTTAAATTGGAGAGAGTTAAAGGCTGTTCACCTAAGCCTCCTCTCCCTCCGGGAATTTCTAGTGAATCAACATGTCCAAATATTGTCAGACAATATGACGGCAGTATTATATTTAACAAAGCAAGGGGGCACAAAAAGCAAAACCCTAATGGGTCTAGCTCATCAGATCCTAAGATGGGCAGAGAACAATGTGGCCTCTCTATCAGCAGTCCATCTGAAGGGGACAGAAAACACCTTAGCAGATCTCCTCAGCAGGAAAGAAATAAAGGAAGCAGAGTGGTCTCTCAATCAGGAATTATTCTAAACAATTTCCAGGAGTTGGAGTTATCCCCAAGTGGACCTCTTTGCAAAACAGGAAAATGCAAAAATACCAGTCTTCTTCTCTCTTCAGTGACAGGATCAAGCTCTCGGAGTAGATGCATTAGCTCACAAGTGGGACTTCCATCTGTCCTGCGCTTTTCCCCCGTTTCAACTGATACCAAAGGTGTTAGCCAAATTCAGATTGCAGTCCACGGAGCTAATATTAATAGCTCCTTATTGGCCAAAAAGACCCTGGTTTTCAACCTTGATGAACCTCCCAGTGAAACCTGCTTGGAGATTACCAATCAGGGCAGATCTGTTGAGTCAGCGCCAAATTCTCCATCCAGATCCAGCTTATCTCAAACAGCTTGGTTTCTGAAGAACAAATCTTAAGACAGAAGGGTTTATCAGAGAAGCTTATTTCTACCCTTCTTGCAAGTAGAAAAAAAGTGACAAGAGACATTTTCTTTAAAGTCTGGAAGATCTATAATTCTTGGTGTTCCAGTAAAAACTTTGATTTTCGTACCACATTTTCAGTTTTGGAATTTCTTCAAGAGGGATTGGAGAAGGGGTTAGCAGCAAGTACGCTCAAGACGCAGGTAGCTGCTTTATCAGTTTTTTTGGAAAGAACCCTGTCAGGGGAACCTTTTTAATAATCAGATTTTTTAGGGCAATGGCAAAAGTAAAGCCTAGACCTGTTGTTAGTTTTCCCAAATGGGATTTATCTTTAGTTCTTCAGGGACTAACTAAGGCACCGTTTGAACCCATAGAAGAAGCATAATTAAGTTTCTTGACGTTAAAGACCATTTTACTGGTAGCAGTAACTTCCGCACGTAGAATTAGTGAGTTACAAGCCCTTTCAATTAAGGAGCCCTTTATGAGATGTCTACAGGATAGGGTAGTCTTAAGGACGGATCCAGCATTTCTACCAAAGGTGGCTTCAGTTTTTCACCGTACACAGGAAATCATTCTCCCTACTTTTTGTCCTTTACCTTCGGGGGCAGGAGAAGAAGCTTTCCATACTCTTGATGTCAGGAGGTGTCTGCTTAAATATCTGGAAAGAACAAAGGAAATCAGAAAGTCATCTTCACTTTGTTTTAATGGAAGGTACTCACAAAGGAGGTAAAGCTTCCAAGAGCACCCTCGGAAGATGGTTTAAGCAAGCCATTAAAGAGGCATACAAATCTTTGGGTCTGGAACCTCCGGAAGGGGTATTACCTCATTCTACTCGAGCAGTGGCGGCATCATGGGCAGAAAGGGCCGGGGCATCTACTGAGCAAATCTGCAAGGCTGCCACATGGCCCAGTTTTTCAACCTTTATAAGGCACTACCGCTTGGATCTACTATCAGCCTCGGACCAATCATTTGGTAGGAAGGTTTTGCAGGCAGTAGTCCCACCCTGAAGTAAGTTTCTCAGTTATCCTCTCCAAGGTGCTGTCCTGAAAGGCGAAGGGAGAAAACCTTAGTTAGACTTACCGGTGACGGTATTTCTACGAGCCTTTCAGGACAGCAGCCTACTTCCCTCCCTTGGTTATCATATGTAAAGTATAATTATAGGACCTGGTAATTTTGTCAGATTATATTTTCCAGCATGTCGGAGGATTTCTCGGTAACAACTGACGGCATGGTGGAAGCAGCTGCTTTTTAAAGGAGCGTTGTCATGCAGTGTTTCCTGTCTAAGAGGTGGAGCTGCGCTCTCTCCAAGGTGCTGTCCTGAAAGACTCGTAGAAATACCGTCACCAGTAAGTCTAACTAAGGGTTTTTTTTTTTCTTGTTTATGCATTCCTGGAACTTCACCTTTGGGGTGCAAGACAAGCAAACAAGTCCATTTGTTTCTCTGGCAGCGAAGGGTACCCTCTAATGGGCAGATGAGCAAAATAAAAGGCTGGTTTGAATGGAGTTGGTTGTGGAGGAGCTACTGCTTAGAAATTCCTGGCCCTGTAGTCTATATTTTCATGAAATTGTTTTTCTGACACCTTATAATGTTCTGCATGACCTCCCGAACCTCCCCTTCTCCCTGTCACCAATCTTTCTTTGAAACAAGCAGAGTTGTGGTTATGTGCACTACTCTATGCACATCACAAATCCCATAGTCTCTAGTCTATTTAGTGAGAGATCAAGAGAGGGTGGCTGTGTTCCTACATACAGTGGGTCCATGGAGAACAAATGTAGCCACCCTCCAACAGGAAATGGGATTGCAAAAAAAGGAATTGAAGGCCGTTGAGAGCCAAAGAAGGTACTTTTTTGAATTAAAGTAATTGTTAAAAGGTTACTAACAACAGTAAAATCAGTCCGTATATGCAGTAAACCATGCTTGTTATACTCACCGTGGAACCTAAGGGATTAATCCTCTGCATTGTGTAAAAAGGCTGTTTGATCCTGTATGCACAGATCCTGCTCTTCTTCCACTGACTCCACATATCCGGATCAGACAGAGCCTTTGGAGTCAGTTTGCTCAGTTTGCTGTGTATTGCAAGAGTAGTTTTCTTTTTTTCTTGGGAGAGTGCATATGATTAGCACAGGGCCAATTGGCACTCTCCAAAAATGTCCAGACAGAGGGTCTGGAGACCTGCAGCTCAGTGCAGTATGAAAACTCCCACAAGCTTCACCAGGAGCAGATAGAAGTCACAAGGCTGCTATATACTGTTGATGAGAAAAGGTATTTAGCAGTTTATATTTACTAAAATAACTGCATTTCCATGTTCTGCGTACTGTGGGAGGCCAGATATAGTGAATACAGGGTCCTGGGTTTAGTAACGCTTTAAGATAAAAAAAAAACAAACAAGTCTATACTTATCTGCTCTGTGCAATGGAATTGCACAGAGCCACCATGACCCTCCTCTTTTCGTGTACCCTCCCCCTCCTCTCTGTCCAATGCCCCCATGGGAAGCTGCATCCTGCTGCTGCGTCCATTGATTCAGATGGCCTGCTCCCTGGTCACTGGCTTTGGTTGACAGCATTGGGAGCCAATGGCTGCGGGTGCCCCAGCGAGCCCCCGAAGTGAGGGGAGAAAAGAGCTGCAGATGTGCACAGCTCTGGATCGAATGAGGATTCGGGTAAGAAAAGGGGGGGGGTGCTGATACCTACCTTTTTTTTTTTTTTTTTTTTTTTTTCCAGAATGCATTAAGGTAAAAATTGTTTAGGCTTCAGAACCAAGAGTACATACTTGGATATAATTTTAATTTTAAACCGAAGTCTATTGTCTTTTTTATACTATGTACAACCTGGGACCATCTAACTGTACTTCTAATTTAGCTCTACTGCAGACTACATATAGGTAATGCAGAATGAATTACAGAGACTGTCATTTAACTCCGAGCCACTCTGGAAACCTTGCTCAGTGTAGTTGAAAGTGGCCATGAAATTACTGTGTAAAACTGGTTCCAAAGCCTAAACATGTTTTACCTTTTAATGCATTCCCTGCATTAAAGTGGTTGTAAACCCTTTGTAACAATTCCCAAAAAAAACAAAAAACTGCAATATAAAGGCATAATGAGCTAGTATGCATAGCATACTAGCTCATTATGAATTACTTACCTGAGATCGAAGCCCCCGCAGCCGTCCTCGTCTCCCCCTCCGGCCGGCGACATCTCTCCCGGGGGTTACTTTCGGGTATCGCGGCTCCGGCGCTGTGACTGGGAGACGCCGGGAACGTCACAGTACAACTGAAGCAATAGCACGTACGTGCCGTTGCTTCAGCTTGCTTTAGTGCGCATGTGCCAATGACGTCGGCACATGCAAATACAGTGATATCTCCTAAACCGTGCTGCCTGTAGTTAAAGTGGTTGTAAAGGGTTTACAACCACTTTAAGGTAAAAATGTTTAGGTAATATCTCCCTCTCACCCCATCCTTATACCTTATTGAGCCCTCACTCCATCCAGCTCTGTGCCTGTCTGTAGAAGCTCTCACTGCTCTCACAGGCCTTGCTGAGGCAACAGGAGCCATTAACCAGGGGCAAGGCCAAGCCACGCTGTCTATGGATGCAGACAGAGCATCTTGAGATCAAGCCTGCGGGTGTGCCATAGTAGGAAGAGGCTTCCAGTAGGGGGCACACCAAGAAGAGGAGGAGCCAGGAGCACCGACGGGAGACCCCATTAGAGGAGGTCCGGAGCCGCTCTATACAATTCTTTTGCACAGAGCAGGTAGTTATGTTCAAAATAATGCCAGTCCAACATCACTAACCAGATCAATCACGGTTTTTGGTATAAATTATATTTCTACATGGAAAATAATTTACTAGTAGGAGTAGTAGAGTAATAGAAAATCAACAGTCATGACATGCATGCTGCTGATTCTGTATAATTGAAAGGAGCATGTCCAAAATAATAGCAGTGCGGAGTTCAATTAGTGAGGTCATTTAGTCTGACTTAGTAACAGCTAAAACCAATAGTCATTATTCCGTACTCTTAAGCTGGCCATACACCTATAGATTATCTGCAGATTTTCTATGGTTAGATGGAAAAAGTGCAACAGATTTCTCCATGTTCGCTAAACTGTGTGGATGGAGGAATCTCCCACTTTTTCCATCTAACCATAGAAAATCTGCAGATAATCTATAGGTGTATGGCCAGCTTTACTCTTGGACCTCTCTGCTGCCTTTGGTATGGTTGATCACCCCCTCCTCCTCAAAAAACTCAATTTGCTTGGTATCCATGGCTGTGATCTCCATTAGTTCGAATCTTACCTATCTCACCACACCTTCAGTGTCACTTACAACTCTACTTCCTCCTCTCCAACACCTCTTACCGTTGGGGTCCCCCACGGTTCTGTCCTTGGACCTCTACTATTCTCGATCTACACATCCTCCCTGGGTCAGCTGATAGCCTCCCATGGCTTCCACTACCATTTATATGCCGATGACACCCAAATCTATCTCTCTACCCCTCAGCTCACCCCATCAGTCTCCTCACACATCACTGATTTACTAACCGTCATATCAGCTTGGATGTTACACTACTTCCTCAAACTGAATCTATCTAAAACCAAGCTCATAATATTTCCTCCCCCACGTGCACCTTCCCTTGACTTCTCTGTCAAGATCAGTGGCACAACTATCAGTCTGTCCCCACATGCCAGGGTGCTAGGGGTAACCGTAGGCTCTGTACTGTCCTTTCAGGCCCACATCCAATCCCTGTCTAAATCATTGCCGCCTTAGCCTCCACAACATCTCTAGAATACGCCCCTTTTTAACCAATGACACCACCTAGCTTCTAATTCAATCCCTGGCAATCTCTCGCCTCGACTACTGCAACTCACTCCTCATTGGACTACCTTTACATTCACTATCCCCCCCCCCCCCCCTTCAGTCCATAATGAATGCAGCTGCAAGACTCATCCACCTTACCAACCGTTCAGTGTCCTCCACCCCTCTCTGCCAATCCCTGCACTGGCTTCCACTCACCCAACGAATAAAATTCAAAGTACCAACAATAATTTACAAAGCCGTCCACAACTCTGCCCCCAGCTACATCACTAACCTAGTCTCAAAATACCAACCAAGCCGCTCTCTTCGGTCCTACCAAGACCTCCTGCTCTCTAGCTCCCTTGTCTCCTCCTCCCATGCTCGCCTACAGGATTTCTCCAGAGCTTCTCCCATCCTTTGGAACTCCCTACCCCAATCTGTCCGACTGTCCCCTAATCTATCCATCTTTAGACGATCCCTGAAAACCCTTCTCTTCAAAGAAGGTTATCCTGCTTCTAACTAATACACTGTTTTACTTTCTCCATCAGCTCATCCTCCACAGCTATTACCTTTTGTATCAATTTACCCTCCCTCCTAGATTGTAAGCTCTAGTGAGCAGGGCCCTCTGATTCCTCTTGTACCAAATTGTAATGTAAATGTAATGTCTGCCCTCATTTTGTTAACTGCAAACTGTTGGCGCTATATAAATCCTGTATAATAATAAAATGATAGGCTGCTCAGCTAAAATGATCATGAATGCTTTAAAATGGCAACCAAAACCAGAAAGACATGGAAGAAAACGTAAAACTACCATTTGAATGGATCGAAGAATAGCCAAAATGGCAAAGACTCAGCCACTGATCATCTCCAGGGTGATGAAAGAAGGTGTAAAGTTATCTGTGAGTACTGTAACAATTAGAAGATGCCTATGTGAAGCCAAGCTATCTGCATGAAGCCCCCGCAGAGTCCCATTGTTGACAAAACAAAATGCTGAAGAGGTCACAATTTGCCAAAAAATGCATTGACTGGCCTAAAGAGAAATGGCACAACATTTTGTGGACTGATGAAAGCAAGATTGTTTTTTTGGGTCTAGGGGCTGCAGACAGTTTGTCAAACAACCCCCAAACACTGAATGAAAGCAAGATTGTTCTTGAAGACTGTGAAGCATGGTGGTACAAGCATCATAATATGGGGATGTTTCTCATACTATGGTGTTAAGCCTATTTATCGCATACCAGGGATCATGGATCAGTTTGAATGCATCAAAAAACTTAAAGCGCTCCTGTTGCCTTATGTCAAAGAGGAAATGCCCTTGAAATGGGTGTTTTAACACGATGACCCCAAACACATCAGTAAGCGAGCAGCATCTTGGTTCCAGACCAACAAGATTAAGGTTATGGAGTGGACAGCCCAATCCCCGGACCTTAATCCAATAGAAAACTTGTGGGGTGACATAAAAAATGCTGTTTCTGAGGAAAACCCAAGAAATGCAGAGGAATTGTGGAATGTAGTGCAATCGTCCTGGGCTGGAATAGTGGTGCTAGAAGTTGCTCCACTCCATGCAACACAGATGTGAAGCAGTTCTCAGAAACAGTGGTTATACAACTAAATATTAGTTCAGCGATTCACAGGAAAGCAAAATCTTTAAGCATTTTTCAGTTTATAAAGTAGATGCACCAATACCTTCTTTTTATTTTTTTTTTATTTTTTATTTTTTTTAAGTACTTGCCCATACCAGTTACCGATACCTACCACAACTGTTTTGTTTTGGTAAAAAGCATGAAATGAAATAAAATACTTCTTTTTTTTTTTTTTTTTTTTTTTTTTTTTATTCAGCGCTTTTTCAATGTGAAATGTGTAAATATATGTGTAAAAATCTTCACTTACAAAGCAAACAAAAAAAAGTTTTAATTGTTTATCATTTTATAAAATAGACGTGAACAAAAGAAAAAAAGCAGGAAAATAATTAATTAAAGGAGGAGAGGAGAATAGGGAGTAAATTAAAGCGGGATTCCGGCCTAAAAAAAAAAAAAATTAAAAGTCAGCAGCTACAAACACTGTAGCTGCTGACTTTAAATAAGTACTTACCTGTCCTGGGTGCCCACGATGTCGGCCGACCCGTCCCTCGGCTCTCGGGTCCCGGCACCGCCATCCTAGGTAAGGGAAACGGGCAGTGCAGCCTTGCGGCTTCACTGCCAGTTTACTACTGCGCACGTGTGAGCGGCGCTCCGCACTGTGAATGGTCCCGTGGTGTTCTAGGAACACACACAATTCCCAGAAGACAACGGGGCCGCTCACCAAGGAGAAGAACACGCCGCGGAATAGGAAGAGGCAGATTAGGAAGACCGCCTAGCAACAAGGGTTTAGGTAAGTTTAAAAAAAATGTTTTTTTAATTTTTTTTTTTTTTTTAGGGTGGCCCTCCACTTTAAGGCTGATTAGAGTAAATTAAGGGTTTAAACAGAGGAACATTTGTTCATCCATCCCTTTGATCTACAGATGAAGAAATAGAAATACACAAAAAGAAACGTTTCCTTTTATTTTAGTGTTTCAGGGCTGAGCAATGTTTTTTTTTTTTTTTTTTTTTTTTTTTTTTTTTTTTTTTACAGCTCCAATTACCGGACTTCTTTAACACGTCAGCTGTCAACAGGGGAGACCCACAGACAGCTCAAAGAACCGAGCCTGAAAGTATCAGTTTCAGGTATCGGCGCATTTGCACGAGTACCGATACTTGTGCAAATACTCGGTATCGATACCGATACTAGTATCGGTGCAACCCTAGTAATAACAAATCTGAAACATTTTTCTTCATGTTTTGATTTGAAATAGACTGTGCAGTATTCCCAATGCATTTGTGTGTATGAAAATAAAAGCTATTATAAAGATTTTTAGTTTTATCCACTTTTTTTGCACACACTGCTATTTTAACACAGCTATAAGTATAACATGTTTTGTAAAAGTTATTTATTTATTTTTAAAATAACAATCACTTTAAAGCGGAGTTCCACCCATTTAAAGTCAGCAGCTACAAACCGTGTAGCTGCTGACTTTTAATAAACCGACACTCACCTGTCCCACTGTCCAGCGATGCGGGCGCACAAAGCTTCACTCCTCTCCCCCTCCTCTTCGCGACGCTGGCATTGTAACTGTGGGCGTCACAGCCGTTGTGTGAATGGCATGGCAATCACACTGTGGGCATCACAGCCGTTGCGCATTGTGAATGGCATGGCAATCTTCTGGGACCTGTGACGTGTCCCAGAAGATTGCAGGGAGGGAGGAGAGGAGAACTTCCGGCGCCAGGTGTGGAAGTGGGAGCTAGGTTCCTGTCAAAACTGGGTAGCCTCAACCCCCCCCCCCCCCCCCAAAAAAAAGGACATGCCAAATGTGGCACGTCAGGGGGTCACCTGTACTTAAAGTGCAAGTTCCATTTTTGGGTGGAACTTCGCTTTCAATTGAGAGTCTTCCTGACTTCACAATTCTTGCACTGTTTCCTAGAATCTATTGAATGATTTTGCATTAGTAGCATAGATTTTTGGGTGATGTTACCAAGTGCTGCATGCACATTTATAGTAGAAGTTATGTTTTGATCTGTATACTATCTCCTTCCAGCACGATGTATGTTTATCCAGACACAGGATACCCCAAACCCCAACAGTGTGAAGTTTATCCCTGGAAGAGCAGTTCTAGAAGCAAGAACTATGGATTTCCCAACCCCAGCCACTGCTTACTGCTCCCCTCTTGCTAGGTAAGTACTAATATGTAGTAATATGCTAAGACAGCAGTGGCCTGGTTGATATAGAATTGAGGTGCTGGTCTGTCCAGTGTATGAGGATGAGTTCTGTTCAGGGACTAGGCAATGGGTTGTTCTATTTACCGCAAGAGAAAAGACTAACAGCATCATCCAAATATGAGCCAGCTTGGCACTTCTCTGATCTATGGGGGAAAATTCCATGCAGTATACACAGACATTGTGAGTTACAGTTAAATTAAGTCAATAATATTTTTTCAGTTGGGGGTGGAGATCTGAGGCAAAAATTATAATTTAGCTTTGCAATATTGATCTCTGGAGTAGAACTATAGGCAAAACTTTTTTTTTTTTTTCATTTTGGATAGAGTAAGGGTTATAACCCCTGTAAGATTTTTTTTTTTTTCACCATCTGGGTCCCTTTTGCAGAGATTTCCCTTCACTTTCTATCCCATAGCCAAACAGGAAGTGAGAGGAAATCCATGCAAATTAAGGGAATTTCTTTGGGCCCCCAGTTTATCAGAATCAGTGTCCCCATTGGAAGATTTTTCCCCTATTGCTTTTCTGGGGACAACCTAAAATGTCGGATTTTCTGTTATTTTACTTTCAATGATGATGGTAAACTGGATCAATAGAGAGAGTGAATCTCCCTAATAGGGACACAGACTGCAATAGAAACTGACAGATTTTCTAATCCCTCTCCACTTTATCTAAATAAGTTTTGTGTTTATTTTAATACTTAGTATCTTATTATTATTATTATTATTATTATTATTATTATTACTCATCTTATTAGGTAGATTTCCTCCTTATGGTCCTAATTGCTTTGTTGTACCCTGTGTTTGATATATACATATCCCCCCCCAAAACCCATTAAACTTCTTACGTTATTATTATTATACAGGATTTATATATCACCAACAGTTTGCAGAGTTCTTTACTTGGAGGTCAAATAATTTAATTTACACATATTTCCCAATAGCTTCAGAGAATATAAATCCAGTTTGTGTGCACCATATGCCTTTGTAAAACCAGATATTGCCTTATGAGCGTAGCTGTGATATCATCACTGTGTTGTACATGGCCTGTGCAGAGAGCAGAGTTGTGGGAGGGACCCAGTGGGTCCATCCAATACAGGCTGCCTGCAAAAAACTACAGGAGAGGGCGGAGACCAGACCAGTCACCACTGCACAAGGTGTAAAAGCAGCAGTCACTGGTCTTTATTTCAGGAAGATTCTGCACAGGGCAAAGTGCAGGAGTTGTTTTATGCTGGATTACTGCACAGACCTAGAAGAAATACATGAAGGACACCACCAAGATTTAAGTAAGAATACACATGGTTCTGGTAATTAAGACAATATTTGTTTAGCCTGGAGTTCACCTTTCAGGCTGGGTTCACACCGCAGCATGGAGCGACTCACAGCAGTCTGGTACGTCCCTGTTCACCGTTTCAGGTCTGATTTAAGTCCGAATTTTTGGCTGAATTCAGACCTGAAACGGACCAGAAGAGGAACGGAGCTCCTGTGCAATTCGCTCTGGAGCCGCTCCAGAGATGTGTGAACCGGTTGCAAATCTCCTGACATGCGAATTGGATGCGAGGCAAATCCGCATCCAATTAGCAATAGTGTGAACCCAGCCTTAAATATCACTAATGCTTGATTGCTTGGATTCCAGTCATGTTGCTTGTAACCAAAGTCATAGAAGAGTATTTCACACACTGATCCTTTTGTATGCAGACATCTTTTTAGAGTTGAAGGGGTGAAAAGCGTCTTCCTTGGGCCAGATTTCATTACGATTACAAAGGTAAGGACAGTGATCAGGAGGGGTGGTTATTGTATTAATGATTTTTATCTTATTGAATGATTCTTGAATCTCCAATAACAGGAAAGTGAAGACATAGACTGGAACATTATAAAGCCTGACATATATGCAACCATAATGGACTTCTTCTCTTCTGGCTTGCCTATAGTGACAGAGGATGCTCCTCGCAGTGAGACAGGTATGTTTACTAACTCACTGCTTGACTTTTCACTCAATACTTGATACTGCTTTAGTTTTGTATGTTTTGTAGCGGCTGCAAAAGGGAAAGCTCCACTTGTTTGCTTAGACCACTTATCCCCCCCCCCCCCATCAAAGGTGCTTTATTTGGCACCTTTGATGTTCTGGCCCAACACTCCCCCTCCATGGGTGATGAGATGTTGGGGGATTCAAAGCCACCCGCCTTGCTGTCCAATGGCTGCACACAGCCCGGCACTGCTCAGATCCCACATGGGGAGGAGCAGAGGAAGTGAAGATGGTTGCTACAGGCCGATTGGCTGAAAAGGAGTAGGGGGAGATTTGCAGCCATTGAATCGGCCTGTAGCAGCCATCTTCACTTCCTCTCCTCCCCCCTGTATGGGATCTGAGTGGTGCCGGTGTCAGCTCTCGCCCCGCCTCCCTCCCTGGGCACTGTGAAGCCTGGGCCAGGCTGTGTGCAGCCATTGGACAGCAAGGCAGGCGGCATTGTGGACGGATCAACCTGGGGACTCCCCAAAATCTCATCACCCATCGGGGGGGGGGTGTTGGGCCAGAACATCAACAGAGAATTTTAAAGGATCTGAAAGTGCTTGGTGTGGATCCATCTTTGGAATGCAAAGATTGGAGTTACTAGCGATGCTTCAAGAGCCTGGATCTTGGAACCAGTATAGAGGAGATAAGGAGAGGGACATTCCAAGGAAGGATTACCAGTCCCATATTAAAACCTGATCCTAAGATTTTTATATGTGTCTATGAGGTGAGATTTCTGTGAGCACTGAGGTGATTGGTGAAAGCACAGCAGTTTTTGGATTGCAACAAAGAACTAAACACTATATTGGAATAGATCACTTGGACACTTGTTAGTTTATTGAACTATTCACATGTTTTGGTTTATTATTTATGCATAGATTATGTTTGGTTTATATTGTTCTTCACTTTAACCATTGAATATATGGTATTAAGGTTGTGTTGATTTCACACTGAAACTGCAGAGGAATTGCGCAACACCATTGTCATACTTTGTGTTGCCTACATTAAAAATTTATTACAAGCTTGTCTTTATTTCATTGTTCATTTGCAGCCCATTTTAAATTTAAAGGGTTGCTCTAATGCAAGCATGTTAACATGTAAAATACCACGCATTAACACACAATACTCTTTATGCAGCAACACATCACAATTTACCAAAAAAGTCTGAAGGCAACCTATCGTTTTTTTTTTCTTTGTGAAACCTCAGTGTATAGGATAGGATTCCTATGTTGTGCCTTGTAAAACCTTTATGGGTAGATGGATGCTAGGGTGTAGGAGACAGCGGTTTGACAATGCCTTTTTAGCTGGTAGAAACTGTATTGATTGGAACTATACATGTCTACTCCCAAACATTACAACCCTTGTGTATGTTTCTTCTTAAAGCTGCAACAGAAGAGGATGATGAAGTGGTGGCAATGATCAAAGAACTTCTAGATACAAGGATCAGGTAACCTGCACCCCACTAGGGTCTCTGTCTTTCTTGTGGTGGAGATACAGAATAGAAATAAAAGAGAAGTCTGGTGTCACCAGTAACACACCTCCATCCCTAATAATACAATAGAAACATGGATGTCGCCCTTATATGAGGTGTGCACAATTGGCCGATAAAATTGACAAGTGTAAATGCAGTAAAATATTTATTACAGAAATAGTCACACATGAAAAAGTAACATAGACAAAGGCAAAGCTGATAAAATATTGCACAAGGTTAGAGATTGCAATGAAGAAAAGCTATGGGACTTTGAATGAGGTCTATGATCAAAGAGTCAAGGTTACCTCCATCCCTAATTCTGATAAGAAACTACGTGAGGGGTTGGGACTTTGAATGAAGCATGCACTTTCAATAAATAAAAAATTATTCCTAACAAGTTTATTCCATATGTTAATGAATAATAAAAACAAGACGCACAGCACTGAGTCCAAAATTCGTTTCATATATATACATATAGAGTCAATACATATATGTACATACACATAAATGCCAGGCACAATAACACATGATAGTTCAATATAAGTAGCTTAAAAACAGATAACAACATGATAAGGTAAGTATCTAGTCTGGCATTGAATAGGCCCATTATTGCACAAATCTAGATGTTTATTGTAAATAAAAGATGCATAGGTATAGCATCCATAGCTCGACGCGTTTCATGGTAGATAACCACTCAGGAGAAATTGCGGCCTAAAGCCTATAAAATATAAATAATGGGTCAGACTGATTACATATGTAGCACTAACTCACGGTGGAGCTGCTGGTTTAAGCTGGTCTGTTACCTTCACTCTGCTTCCCTCTGTTTCACCGACACCGGGTCTAGGGTTCCGTTGAGTTTACTTCTGGACGACACACGCACCAACACTGGAGTACGTTTTCAATGCTTTATTAAACAAACGACTTAGGAAGTAGCAGGAAAGAGGTAGAAAGGAAACTCGCAGAAGAAACTCAAATACTCTCTGGTAGGGTTCTCTTGGCAAAAGGTATAATTCAAATACTATTTGAAATGCGCTCCCCTCATGGGACATACTCCTTGCTCCTCTGGATAGGCCTCTCTCACCGGTCTAGCAGCCAGTACGCAGCACGAATCAAAGTCTCTGCCACAGACTTGTTTGGCAATAAAATCCGTACGATCCTCTGCCACAGGATGTATAGATTTGCTGTAGTGAAAGTCCGTCACAGTGCTTGAACCTTTAAGCCGAGCCGGCAACACTATGCTGTATAGTTACTTTTGGATACGTCCTCCAACCGAGTCACCAGGCCCCGCTATAGACCAGCATGCGGCGTGATCTCTCCAAGACGGGTCCTCCCCTGGGATCTCCACGGTTGTCCAGCTTCATCACACAGGACCGACAGCTCAGGACCATTCCTCGGCCGCGGTGGCAGGCTCCAGACAAGCCTCTGGACCCACCCCTGCGCCGTTGTATCATGGGCCTCCCGATCGGAGGACCACGTGGTAGCTCCTTAACGCATACCTGTCGGCCAGGAGGGCCAGCAGGTGGCTGTAAAACGAACCCCAAAATATGGCGTCTGTCCCATTAAATACCCTCGCCCAGAATGCAACTCGGAGGACCACCTCCACCGAGCGTGTCGCCGGGACAGAGGAGCATCCATACGCTTCCACACGTTGCCTTTCCAATCCTGACCAGTGGTAACGGCGACACCCACCGGTCAGCACGGAAACACCTACAACGTCAGCCAAGCTGGAACAGAGGCATAATTTTAACCTTCCTAACACACAATTTACTAAATTTACCTAACATGCGGTAGATTGCAAATCTACGAGCACTACACATAAATGGGGCATTTTAGTTGAGGGGACGTGATATAACCTCCACCCATACTTACAGAGCTGACCATGGATCTTGGGTATGGCAGGATCACCAATGGTGGACTGGGGTCAACAACTGGCATGGGAGCTGAGGCGGCACATAAAAGGCATGGCATCAGGGAAGAGAAACTGTGTGTGATTGGACCATCACCAAACCCTCCAACGTGATATGGGATTGATCGTCCCAAACATCTAGGAAAAAATAAATGTAACTATGAATAAGTGGATGAATGTTAAATAATTAATGTGAATTCCTATCATAAAATCCATGGTGATATGGGATTGATCTACCCAAACAGCATGTAAATTAGAAGGTGATATGGCTAAGCGTGTGTGGAAGCCATATAAAACCAATAATTAAATAAGGGTGTCAAATTATGAATTATGTGCTGAGGAAAAATGTAATAAAATAGAGTTTGGGATGTTGAAAGGTGTAAAGTATTGAAACAAAAACCCAAAATTAAAAAGGAGTGTAAGGGCGGTGCCATCTGCCCAGGAGGTTACCTGTTGTCTGGGTGTAAAGAGCTTGTATGCGTGAATTAGACGTGCCAAACAAACAAAGCAAATTCTGTTCCCACGATGAGGAGTCTTGTACTCCACTCCAGCCAATAAAGTGCCGCCAAGGTCACATGGGCTGGTAGAATGGGGAGAGAGAACGCCAACAACCGGGCGGAGTTCGCCCGATGTTTGGCGCCAAAATCCCCTGCCATACAGTCATTGATGGATGTACACAAAGCGCTGGCGCCATGATGTCAACCTAGTCAACGTCATGCGTCAGTTGCCCGGTACGTGACATCAATGCACAGCGTAAAATCAGCCCGCACCCTCGGCCGATGGACAAAGAGGGAGGGGGCGGATCCAAAGTTTGCATCGCAGCTCCCAAATTGCCAGAAGGACCGCAACCCTACCAAAGCAATGGCAGCCCTCTTCCCAAAGAAAACTGCACTTTGCAGGAATGTGTAAATGATAATTCAGGATTATCTAGCGATTTGTTGACCCCAGTCCACCATTGGTGATCCTGCCATACCCGAGATCCATGGTTAGCTCTGTAAGTATGGGTGGAGGTTATATCACCTCCCCTCAACTCAACTAAAATTTCAAGGATGTCTGACCGATTATTTATATTTATATTTATAGGCTTTTGGCCGCAATTGCTCCTGATGAGTGGTTATCTACCACAAAACGCATCGAGCTATGAATTCTATACCTATGCATCTTTTATTTATAATAAACATCTAGATATGTGCAATAATGGGCCTATTCAATGCCAGACTAGATACTTACCTTATGTTATTATCTGTTTTTAAGCTACTTATATTGAACTATCATGTGTTATTGTGCCTGACATTTATGTGTGTGTACATATATGTATTGACTCTATATTCATATATATGAAATGAATTTTGGACTCGCAGTGCTGTGCGTCTTGTTTTTATTATTCGTTAATATATGGAAAAAAACTTGTTACAAATAATTATTTATTGAAAGTGCATGCTTCATTCAAAGTCCCAACCCCTCACGTAGTTTCTTATCAGGTTAAAGATTGCATTGCATTTAAAGTACATGAGTATACATGACATCTATAGCATCCGATGCATTTCGCAAGATGTGGCTCTCTCTTCAGGGGTGGGTGCATGTGGGATATATCTGGAAATAAATTATCAAAAAGTAATGTAACACATGAATAAATGATGGACAGATGGTAAGAGGTGCCTCACAGAAAAAAAGACCCCATACTAACCAATTGGGAAAGCCTAGGTGCCTATAGCTGTGTTCCCCGAGGATGGCAGCAATATATGCTTGGGAAGGGAGCTGAGAAAGCGGTGCTAACCGAAACTCCCATCCAAGGAACAATGGGAAGGTGGACATGGCATGGATAGAAATGAGTGACCTTGGAGATCCTAAATAATCCGTTCAGGTGTCGGCTAAAATATAATGTGATATGTATATAATCAAACATTGCTAGATTAGCTAGCTAGTAACAGAGTATATGATAAAATGCATGAATACATGTATAAACCAACCTATTGCGATTATAAAACGGATAAGACAAAGGAGAAATGTGTGCAATACTGCAGATATGTGAAAACGGATGTCAGAAAAGGCAATCCCTAAACAGGAAAACGTGAAAGTGTGAATGTAGGGTGACATCCATGTTTCTATCATATTATAGAGTAGTGGTTCATATTACAACATCTAAAACAGCTGTGGTCTTAATTACAGAGACATAAATCTGTCCTAGGCATTATTAGTAAGTTAATGTATCTTTAAGCACACTATTGTGTTGCAATCACACATGGTAAAATATGCATTTTATTTGTGCCTTATGTTGCGACTCTGTCATTTTAAATAGCACCTGACCCACAAATACAATAGGGGGCAAAGAAACCTACTGCCCCCTACTGTACCTTTTTGCCTGTACTTTTGGGGTGCTGATCTAATATGACTGGACAAAAGTCAAGCTGGAAAGGGTTATGAGTTTAGATAAG
Source organism: Aquarana catesbeiana (assembly GCF_042186555.1). Lineage (NCBI taxonomy): Eukaryota > Metazoa > Chordata > Amphibia > Anura > Ranidae > Aquarana > Aquarana catesbeiana. Next base: position 585,300,582 of record NC_133326.1, read on the forward strand.
AACAGTGTTATGGGTTGGGATAAAGACAGCTTCTTTGTGTGGTGTTGGACTTTGTAAATATAGAAAAATTCCTATTTCCAGTGACACATGGAGAATGCCTCAATATGCTGATTCCAGGTTTTATAGGCCTTTTTGAAAGTGGTAATACAGTCAGTTGATACAGACGTGCTAGTTCCCCAGAACAATTGCATTTCAGTGATCAAGTCTCTGTTGGCTCAGTACAATAAACGCAGGATTGGGGTTATCATTGTTTACCAGTAATTGTAGAAGATGGTGTGTAAAAATACACACCCTACCTGTTTGAATGCCAAGCTGTAAAAGGATTTCCATTTAAAATAAGTAAAAAGTACATGAGGTATGTACATGCATTCTCTCACTATAAGAGGTGCTTTCTGGAGTCATCAGCATTACATTTTTTTTTTAATGTGACAGGCTCACTTCTTCCCTTTTTTTTTATTTTTTATTTTTTTTACTGAGAAAAAGGGAACATCGTTACTTATGGCGCTTCTGATCGTAAGCATTTTTTGTGAGACCCTTTTCTGTATCTAGGCTTTGAGATCTGCTTGTTGGAGTTTTCGTTGACACATATTTTTAAATCCCCTTTAATTTAGTATACTGTATGTAACAGTTTAACTGCATTGTTTACTCTAAATATTAAAGTGATATATGTATCATACTTTGTCTGTGGCTAGCCCATTTACATTGCAGGAGTCATGTTTTCTAGAGGCACATTGTACTGCCTGGTTGGCCTCTCTATCTCTAGTGTCTTGTGATATGTTTTCTGGGTTTTATAGCTTGCTTTACTGAAGGGCATCTGTGTTCTGGTAGTAATAGGCTGGAGCCAGGTAATTTGTTTACAATTGGTCAAAGTGAACACTGCGAAAACTCTGTATAAAAATAACTGTGTCGAAATGAGAAATTTTTATTGTCACCTTATCTCGCCCACAAGTATCAGCCCTCCAAATGAATGTCAACTTTAAAATTTGCACCTTTTTTAGAGGTTAAATACCTAGGCATTAACATCCCATTTGACTCTGCCCAACTCTGTGCCCTAAATTATGCACCACTCATGCAGCGGACCATTTCGGATTTAAAGTCATGTTACCAAAAGCAATACTGGTTTGGCATTTAATTTAAAAAGGATATTTTCCTAGATTGTTTGATACTACCTGTAGTAGCCCCTCGCAAGTTTTTCATAACTCTTCAAACTACTGTCACTACCTTCAACTGGGAGCATAGCCAGCCTCGCCTACAGAGGATAGTCCTGTCTCTCCCTAAAGTTAAAGGTGGAGCAAGGGGGCCTGACCTCTCTTTGTATCCTACAGCTGTGGCTTTAAAGCGGGAGTCCGGCAACCAATCCCTTTTTTTTTTTTTTTTTTTTTTTTTTTTTCAGGTCATTGAGACACTTTGCTAATCACAAAATAATACTCACAGTTTGGGTGTAATATTTCTTCCTCTGTCTGTTTTCATACTGAAGAATAACTTAAAAAATGTGATGCTGGCTGTTTCCATCTTACTTGTGGGCATGTGAAGCCCACAAGCACTGATTTCCTGGATGCAGTGAATGCTGTTCATTCACAGCTTGTTCACACGCATGATCATTGTTTCCGCACTGAATCTTGGGAAGCCTGACACTAAGCTCCCAGAAGACAGTGCGGCGCCGGGAAAGGCAATAAACACGCCTACTCCCATGGGAGGAGAGACAGGAAGTGCCACAATAAAGTACAATATAAAGGTAATTACAGCGATAAAAAAAATTTTCGTGCGGCATTTGAACATCTATGCAATTAACTGAAGGGGGTAAGATTAGGTTAAAAATTTGAGTGGAACCCCGCTTTAACTAGACTGGGTAATTTGTTTCATGGCGCTCTGTCCAAACAATAGGTAGCTATAGTACATGCAAACTCCAGGCTCTCCATTGGATTGATCCTGACCTCCAAGGTTCACAACACCCCAATCCCCTGTTGAAGTGCCACCTTCTCATTATATGTGGCTAATACAATTGTAAAATTCACCTATGGTGGGCCCAGTGACCCCTTTATTTGGAAATCTGTGTTTTCTCCTCACGGTTAATGGTAATAGATTTTTGCCCCCTTTTCTTTATCTCTCGCTGTTTTTACTGTGTTTTTGTTTTTTTTTTTTTTTTTTTTTTTTTTTTATTCTCATTTATTGGACTTTGGCGTTAGGGGTCTATTCAGTTGTATTCCATCACATGACGGCGATATTTTGCACAGGATATTTCTTGCTCTATGATCTTTTTTGCTGAATTGGTTTTATTCCTTGGGATGTTTGCACTTCCATCATTATGTTATTCACTGGAACTTTCTGTTGCTATTCTCCCATTTCGATCTTCAGTTCCCTCATACGCATTGTGACATATGCATTGATGACTAGATTGTTAATGCTATGACTCCCTTATCTGTCTATCCGTGTTGTTCAGTATTTTGAAAAAAATATGTATAAAAACAGATTGAACAAAAATCTGTGTGTCTCTAGCCTCACTCTCCTTGTTTGAGATCATGAAAGAAAGTGTTTAATTTTGTTATGAAAGAATGAAGTAATATAGCTAGTATTTTCTCTTATAACTATGTCCTACTGTCACAAGAGGTTTCCCAGTTGTCAGAATACAATCATCACTGCTGATAGCTATAGCCGTTGTTACGAAGTCGATCCCTCAATGACCAGCCTGTCAAGTTTTTTTTCGTACAATTATTGCTGGTGGCTATAGCTGCCAGCAGTTATCATTTTTTTCTGACAGCTGGGATATCTTCCGCTGTCAGAGTATATTAGCGCAGCAGGAGGTATTCCCTCATCAACACACCCTTGGTTGAAGGAAAGAAAATTGTATAATGTATGGCATGCATAAGGTAGTGGCTGTCAACTTAAAAGGAATAGGGAACCTCCAAGGGCCGCACATAATGCCCAGTATATGTAATGCAAAAAGGACTGCCAGTGACTGCAAGCATGTTAGAGGAAATTGTCAGAGACTGTGGATTTGCTACAGGTTTGGTTGGAGAAATGCTGCAGAAGGCAGTGAGAGACTGAGGACATGTTACACGAGGCTAGTTGAGATTACTGCTATTACCCTTTACAAATCAATACTCAATGCAGATTGCTTGGGTCCTATGGTTTCAAAACAAGTGTCAAAGAGCAACAGTTGGGCACCTGGGCCCTAAGGCCTTGACTGGTTAAATTAAGTCCAAAAAACACTATTGGTGCTAGACCCAGGGGAAATCTTCCATCCAAATTCTTTCTACAATGCCCATCAAGGGCGCAGCCCTCCCCTGACCCAGAAGTCCTCTGAACACACTGCAAAAAACACACGGGGGGCGTGACCACCACGTACATTACCATCAATAATATTTTTTATTGAATCCACATAAGTAAATGGATACTTTTGTTCGTATGTAAGCCAAACAGACCTGCTCCAACCAGAATGCAATAGCGGTAAGTCCTGGAGACAAATGGTTGGACTACTGACTCGTTTCGGGGTCATGCACCTTTCCTCTGTTAAATTAAGCCTGTGGAGAGAAATTGTTAGGTTTCCGTTGCTAAATTCTTTGGTTGTTATGCTAATCCATTGTGTTCAATATGTTGAGTTGCTGACTCAGAACAATGTTGTAAATCAGGAATTCAGACTTTGCTTGTCCGTGGTCAGTGACTCAGAGTATGAAGTCAGAGAAAAGCAGGAAACTGTCATTTTCAGAAAGGAGGTCAGCAATTACGGTGTTCATATTTCTCTTATTACCATTTTCTGTAGCCAAATGTTTTCTATGAACCCTTTGCACGGTGCTATAAAACCTAATACGTGTCTATTGAGTTTGTATTTTTTTTAAAATGGGGGTTCTTTTTTCTGATATATAGTGGATATAAAACATCTACACACCCCTGTTAAAATGTCAGGTTTCTGTGATGTAAAAAAATGAGACAAAGATAATTCATTTCATAACTTTTTCCACCTTTAATGTAACCTATAAACTGTACAACTCAATCAAACCACAAGCTGAAATCTTTTAGATGGAGTGAAGTAAAAAATAAAAAAATAAAATAATATGGTTGCATAAGTGTGCACACCCTTAAACTAATACTTTTTTGAAGTACCTTTTTGATTTTATTACAGCACTCAGTCTTTTTGGGTATGAGTCTATCAGCATGGCACATCTTGACCTGGCAATAGTTTTACACTCTTCTTTGCAAAAACACTCCAAATCTGTCAGATTGTGAGGGCATCTCCTGTGCAAAACCCTCTTCAGATCACCCCACGTATTTTCAATTGCATTCAGGGCAGGGCTATGACTGGGCCATTCCAAAACGTTAATCTTCTTCTGGTGATGTATGCTTTGGGTTGTTGTCATGCTGAAAGATGAAGTTTCTCTTAATGTTCAGCTTTCTAGCAGAAGCCTGAAGGTTTTGTGCCAATATTGACTGGTATTTGGAACTGTTCATAATTCCCTCTATCTTGACTAAGCCCCCTGTCCCAGATGAAGAAAAACAGCCCCAAAGCTTGATGCTGCCACCACAATGCTTCACAGTGGGTATAGTGTTCTTTTGGTGATGTGCAGTGTTTTTGCGCCAAATATATCTTTTGGAATTCTGTCCAAAAAGTTCAACCTTGGTTTCATCAGACCATAACACATTTTTCCGCATGCTTTTGGGAGACTTCAGATGTGGTTTTGCAAAATTTAGCCAGGCTTGGATGGTTTTCTTGGGAAGAAAAGGCTTCCGTCTTGTCACTCTACCCCATAGCCCAGACATATGAAGAGTATGGGAGATTGGTGTCACATGTACCACACAGCCGGTACTTGCCAGATATTCCTGCAGCTCCTTTAATGTTGCTGTAGGTCTCTTGGCAGCCTCCCTGACCAGTTTTCTTCTCGTCTTTTCATCAATTTTGAACATAGCAGACCGTAAAACCTAGTACACATGGGCCGAATGTCAGGTGGCATTCGGCCCATGTGTACTGAAGCCAGCCATCCGGCTGGCTTATGTCAAAGGGCATGACCGAAAAAGATCCGTGCTCTTAGCCAATGTTGTTATGCAGTTAGTTTAGTTTATACTAGTTGGAAATGATGATGATTAATGACACACAGTCTGCATATTTCACAAGGGAGTAATTACAATCATTTTATCTTTGGTTTAAGTTCATGACACTGTAACCACATGTGAAATGCTATCTGTGGTTTGGTTACAGGTGTGGAGGAAGATATCTCACTTCTTAATAATTGAACTATGTACCTACACTAATTTGCCATAACTTTATGACAACTGACAGGTTAAAGGATAAGTTCACCTTTTGGAATATGTTACATGTTCCACCTGTATTTAGGGTGGAGAATGTAACATGTTCCAGCTCCTGCTGTTACCCCATCCCGATTCCCTCTCAGTGTGACAGCGACGGGGGAATCTTCTCCTCTCACCCCCTGTCGCAATTCAAAAACAGCATGTCCATGCAGGATCTGCGCCCACACGGCCATGTCATTCATTCAGTTTCCTGTGAGTGAATAAACTCAGCCTTAAGCGAGTTTACGGCTCTGACAAACGGCTCTGAATGAACTGCGAGGGCACTGATTAGCACCCTTGTAGTTCCATCAAAAAACCTGCAGCTTTCAAACTGACATACCATAAGGAGGACCATAGGGAGGTACAGCTGCAGGGCTTGTCTGCAGAAGCCTGACATTGCACCTCTGATCCATTGATGATGGGTGCATTGCTTTCCAGGCTACTGCAGGAAAAAGTAATAAATTAACTACTTTTTTTTCTGCAAAAAGATATGCTTTTTTAATTTTTTTTCTAAAAACGTGACCTTATCCTTGAAGTGAATAACATTAATTATCTTGTTACAATGGCATCTGATAGTCAGCGGGATATATTAGGCAGTAAGTAAACCTGTTGTCCCTGAAGTTGATGTTTTAAAAGCTTAACCACTTCACTTCAATACCGGGCACTTTCGCCCCTTCCTGCCCAGGACAATTTTCAGCTTTCAGTGCTGTCGCACTTTTGAATGAGAATTGCGCGGTCATGCAACACTGCACCCAAACTAAATTTTTATCATTTTCTTCCCACAAATAGAGCTTTCTTTTGGTGGTATTTGAATCACCACTGGTTTTTTTTATTTTTTGCTAAACAAACTAAAAAAGACCGAAATTTAAAAAAAAAAAGAAAAAAAAGTTTTTTTCTTTTTCTTTGTTTCGGTTATAAAAAAAAAAAATTCTCCTTCACTGATGAGGCAGCACTGAGGAGGCACTGATATGTAGAATTGATGGGCACTGACGGGTGGCTGTGATGGGCACCGACGATGAGGCAGTAATGGTCACTGATTATTAGTACAGACCCCCCCCCCCCCCCCCCTAACAGGGAGAGCCGCCGATCGGCTATCTCTGTGAGCGCGAACCGAGGAATGCTATTTACTGGCACTTCCTGGTTCACACGATGATCAACTGTGATTGTTCACAGCTGATCATGTGGTAAGGAGCCTCTGTCAGACACGTCAGCATGTTATCCTGCTGGACATCCTATGATGCCCCGTCAGGATAACAGAACATAAGTGGTTAAAAAAAATGGGCATCGCAGCTTTTTGTTTATGGGGCTGCGTAGCAACAGACCGGTCAGGGTGCCTATGCTGACCTGTGTCCACAACCAAGAGCACCTAAAATGGGCATGTGAGCATCCGAACTGGACCATGAAGCAATAAAAAAAAGGTGATCTGGTCTGAGAAATGATATTTTCTTTTACATCACTTGGATGGTCGGGTGCGTGTGCGTCACTTACTTGGGGAAGAGATGGCAGCAGGATGCAGTATGGAAAGAAGGCAAGTCGGCAGAGGCAATGTGATGCTTTGGGTAATGTTCTGCTGGGAAACCATGAGTCCTGCCATTCATGTGAATGTTACTTGACATCTACCACCTATATAAATATTGTTGCTGACCAGTTGCAACCCATCATGGAATCTGTATTCACCAGTGGCAGTGGCCTCTTTCAGCAGGATAATATGTCCTGCCAAACTGCAAAAATGGTTCAAGAATGGTTTGAAGCACGCACACAATGAATTTGAGGTGTTGACTTGGCCTCCAAATCTCAGACTAATTGAGCATCTGTGGGATGGTCTGACCCATGGAGGCCCCACCTCATAACTTACAGGACCTAAAGGATTTTCTGCTGACGGCTTGGTGCCAGATACAACCGCATACCTTCAAAGGACTAGTGGCACCCATGCCTCAACAGGTCAGGTTTTGGCGGCAAAAGGGGGCCTTAATCAATTTTAGTTGGGTGGTCATATTGTTGTGGCTGAGCAGTGTATATTTTGATAAAGCTAGCAAAGGATATATTGTGAAATGATTGGACAACTACAGGCAGTCCCCGAGTTACGAACGGGTTAGGGACTGCCGGTTTAGTTCTTAAGTCGGATTTGTTCGTAAGTTGGAAGCGCATGCGCAGAACGGCGGAGACGTTTTCCGATGTTCTGTCAAGTAGCTGCACATGCGCAGACGTCGTTTTCCGATGTGCCCGCCGTCAAAGTGGCCATGCATGCGCAGAACGTTTCGCCGCTCCCCGTTCATAAGTAGGAGTCGTTCGCAAGTCGGAGGTTCGTAACTCGGGGACCTCCTGTAATGCACGTCAGGCCTTTCCCTAGTGTCCATGGATTCCTGTAGAGCAGGGATATGCAATTAGCAGGCCTCCAGCTGTTGCAGAACTACAATTCCCATGAGGCATAGCAAGACACTGACAGCCACAAGCATGACACCCAGAGGCAGAGGCATGATGGGACTTGTAGTTTTGCAACAGCTGGAGGTCCGCTAATTGCATATCTCTGCTGTAGAGCAAGCAGCTGAAACCCAAATCTTTGTACAAATACAGTTTAGTTGGGAAACACCAAGCCATTACTGTGGGTGTCAGCATGTATCCCTGCACCGATTGAAACCCTGTCTACAAAAGGATTACAAAGAAAAAATTACGAAACTGAAGGGAAGGAAATATATATTGCTCATAGAAGCTGTATTGACTGTATTTTTTTTTTTTTTTTTTTTAATGTACATAGATGTGGAAAGGAAAATGGGTTCACCGTTGTCCAGGGAGTTTCTAAAAAAAAAAAAAAAAAAAAAACTACCATTATGAAGCTCAATGTATCTCAACACTATGGACATGCCCAGGATTATCACTCTTTTGCAGAGGAATTTCCTCTTTTCATCCTGACTATTCTGTCCCACTATATAATAAATGTTAAAGATTTAAGCCTTTTAATACTTTGCTATCCTGAAAAAAAATATACTCTGGGCCTGCAGCTGAATCAGGTCACAGTAGTCTGGCTTTAAAGACAGCTTAGTGACATTCTTATTTTGCATTTTCCCTTAAAACGTATTCTCATCCCCCTACCTGGCATCATTCTCCCTTTTGAGCACTTGCTGTAAGACAGTCAACTGCTTTCTATATGTCCTTTTGCTGTCACTCATCTAAAGACAGTACTGACAGCTTGAATTCCGTTCATTTTAGTAAACATTTGTAAACTTTGAGGAAGGCTGGCTAACTTTTTTTCAATTTTTTTTTTTATTAAACAGTTTTGAGTTTCTCTATGAACTCGCCCTGTGCCAACGTCTTTCTCTTCCTTACCAGGCCTACAGTCCAAGAAGATGGTGGTGATGTCCTCTACCGAGGGTTCCAGGATGGCATTGTACAACTGAAACTACAAGGCTCCTGCACAAGTTGCCCAAGTTCAATAATAACACTAAGAAGTGGCATTCAAAATATGCTGCAGTTCTACATCCCGGAGGTAGAGGGTGTAGAGCAGGTAAGTCTGGTGTTTAATATTATGATTTATTAGCAAATATGAGCTGCTGGTAATCTGGTGATTTTAGAAATCAGGACAGAGTATGTCCCATTGATTCAATATCTCTCTTTCCTTCTCTCTCATTTTGCACTATAGCAAAACCTGTACTGATAGAACATGGGATGCGACAATGATAGCTGCTTTCCATCATGCTAATCCAATGGATTTAATATTCTAGTATTTTAGGCACTGGCCTAGAATGAGTATGCAGATCCAGGTATTCTGACTGTCTAATCTGTATGCTTGTTCAGTGGCACATACCAATAAAGCCAGAGACAACTAGTGAACTTGCTTTTTTACAGGCTGGTCAGCAGTAATAGCGACATGTTTCTCTCAGTACAGCTTTAAGTCTATGAAGCGATAATTTGGCCTATTCCTTCAGGCTGATTAGCTTCAAGTGGATGGATTTTTGTGGACCAGATTTTAAACTGTTTCACAGATTTACATTTGAGAATCTGTGATAAACTAACAGTAATACGCATCCTATGAAGTTTTTGAAACCAGATGTATACAAAAAGAATCCACAGACAGTGTATACTGTATGTTTTAACCACTTGCCTACCGCCGCACGCCGATGTACGTCCAAACTTTGGCGGCGGATATCGTTGTTATGGCAGCAGCTAGCTGCCATAACTCCGGTATCTCCGTTTTCGTGCGGCGGTCGGCTTTAAGATAAAAGTGGCCTCTGTGGCGGATTCGCCGCAAGATCACTTTTATCTGTGGCGGGAGAGGGGGCCCCCCTCCCGCCACGATCCGGTGCCCTCCGCCTCAATCTGGAGCCGTCGGTAGCGGTGGAGGCGATCGCGTCCTTCTCCGTGCTGTGCCTGGAGGTGAGTGAGGCTAAGATGGCACTAAGACTACATCTTAAAGGTGCATTTTTTTCAATATCATTTTTTTAAATGACTTTTTTTTTTTTTTTATTGCATTTTAGTGTAAATGTGAGATCTGAGGTCTTTTTGACCCCAGATCTCATATTTAAGAGGTCCTGTCATGCTTTTTTCTATTACAGGGCATGTTTACATGCCTTGTAATAGGAATAAAAGTGACACAATTTTTTTTTTTTAAACTGTGTAAAAATAAATACAATCATGTAAAATAAAAAAAAATAAAAAATTTAAAAAACCCCCGTCCCGACAAACTCGCGCGCAGAAGCGAACGCATACGTGAGTAGTGCTCGCATATGAAAACGGTGGTCAAACCACACGTCAGGTATCGCCGCGACCGGTAGAGCGAGAGCAATAATTCTAGCCCTAGACCTCCTCTGTAACGCGAAACATGCAACCTGTAGAATTTTTTTAAACGTCGCCTATGGAGATTTTTGAGGGTAAAAGTTTGACGCCATTCCACGAGCGGGCACAATTTTGAAGCGTGACATGTTGGGTATCAATTTACTTGGTGTAACATTATATTTCACAGTATAAAAAAAAATTGGGCTAACTTTACTGTTTTATTTTTTTATTCAAAAAAGTTAATTTTTTTTAAAAAAGTGCGCTTATAAGACCACTGCGCAAATACGGTGCAAAAAAAAAATATTGCATTGACTACCATTTTATTCTCTAGGGTGTTAGAAAAAAAACACTATATAATGTTTGGGGGTTCTAAGTAATTTTCTAGCAAAAAAACCTGTTTTAAACATGTAAATACCTAAAATCCAAAACGAGGCTGGTCCTTAAGTGGTTAAGCATGACTAAACCCTCCTAGTCAATGAGGACTGTGCCATCGTAGCCTCTATTTAGGTCTGCTGAAAGCTAATGCAGCCTGTGCATCTTAGGACTGGCAAGCTGCAAAATATTTAAGTTTTTGTTCTTGGGCTTGGATATCCTTTAAGGTGGCTTAATGTTCCACTTCCTGATCACTGCACCAACATCTCTCCTATAAAGATATTCAAGTGTTCAAATATTGTTTGTACCATTTTCTTCAGTTATTCATTTAATCTCAGACCGCCTGTATTACTGAGAGGGCGGACTACAGGCTGGAAATTTAAAAATATGCGTTTTCTGCTGAAGATTATTTTTCTTGTTTCCCATTAACTTTGTGATAATGCCTTCACATAAAAAAAACCAGAAACCTGTTCGTCAGTAGACTGCTAGTGCACTGCTAACAGTTTTACAATCATCATCCATTCACGCTAACTTTATCTAGGTATTTAAACAAAGATTGCTCTTTATGATCAAAGCCAAGAAAACAGCTGAAGACTTTCTCAACTTAAAGTTAGTAATGACAGTGGCACCTGTGTGCATGCATTTTATAGGGAACTTGTCAGGATAGAAATGTAGTAGCTACCATTGCAGATTTTTGACACTGCAAGCTCTGAAACTCTTGTCCTTATCCATGCTTCACAATTTTGGTCTATCAGGGTTGCATTGACTGTATGCTTTCCCTATATTGGGATCTGGGAGTTACCATTCCTTTTTGGTCTGAGTGACACTATTACATCCTGTGTTGCATTTGTGTGCTTGACATCTGGCTCTTGATCCACCTTGCACATCTGTGAACTGCATATATACCAGTGTTTGCACCGGCTAAGTGCGTAGAGCCTCTGCATTATTCAATTTGATATAAGTGGCTGCCACTTGGCGCATTATCTATCCTGTATATCATCTGACATCTGTGGACTGTGCATAGATATTGATGTCCATATCGGCAGAGTAGGTGGGGTCATTACAGCCAAGTGAATATATTTTCTACTGGTAGCCTATCTATGTTACAAGCAATATATCACACAGAACTGGCAGGTAGTGTGTGAGTCAGCTCTCATTGGCAGCTATAAGGTGGACCATAAGGGATCAATAACAGGCAGGAGGGGAAATGACAAGATATACCCAAAATGAATTATTAAGAATTAGTCCATAGTAGTAGTAAGGAATATCAAGGAGAAGTCTACAGGATGGATGGATCCACAGGTGGATGGGGATTGTACACAAAGAGACTCCAGCTCTCATACCTGCTCTCACAGAGCTAGCAAGAGACCAAATCAAGATGGGGGCGGGCCGCAATGTGTTTCCGAGGCACCGCCTCCTTCAGGCAAACTTTGGTCTCTTGCTAGCTCTGTGAGAGCAGGTGTGAGAGCTGGAGTCACGGCCGGTTATATACCTCCAAATGATGGGTCTGAGCTTAACCCCACAGCGGTTTTCTCATCCCTCGTGGCGGCTGACTTCTTGATTTGGTGATCCACATCCACCCTGTGTACAGCTTGCAAGATACTTTTATGTAAGTGTATCTGAATAAAGTATTACGTGCTTTTACTATCACACTGACCCAGGCGCCTTCTTTCTGTTTATGTATGTTACAGAAAATGAAAATGAGGAAAATGAGTTTTCCTCACGTAGCTGATCTTAAAGTGTTACTAAACCCACAACAGAAAAATCAGTCTGTATATGCAGTAAAGCATGCTTCTTATACCAGCTGTGGAACCTAAGGGGTTACTCCTCCACATTGTATAAAGAGCTGTTTGTTCCTGTCTTCTCTGATCCTGCCCTTCTTTTACTGTCCCCAATCCATCTGCTGATAGTACAGAGCCTTGGAAGCACTCTGCACATGCTCAGTTTGATGTGTATTGCTAGAGTTTTTTTTGGCATGTGATTAGCACAGGGCCAGGGGTCATGCAGCCTCAAAGGACAGAGGAGAGTGAAATTTTCTCCTACAAGCTTTAACCAGACACCTGATATAGAAGTCACGAGACTGCAATATACTGCTGGTGAGAAAAGGTATTTAGTAGTTTAGATTTACTACAATAATTGCATTTCTATGTTCTGTGTATTGTGGGAGACCAAGTATAGTGAATGCAGGGTCCTGGGTATAGTAACACTTTAACCACTTAAAGCAGAGTTCCACCCAAAAGTGGAACTTCCTCTTTAAGCACTCCTCGCTCCCTGACATGCCACAATTGGTATGTCATTTTCTTGGGGGGTGTACCTTACTTTTAGTTGGACTTCCTGTCCCACTTCCTCCTTCCTCTTCTTGGCCGCCTAGGCGACGCCTCATCTCGCCCTAGGCGACCCCTCCCTGCCAGTGATCTTCTGGGACACGTCACAGGTCCCAGAACATTACCTTTCCAATAGCAGAGCGCAGCGCGACCCGCGCATGTGCAGTCTGCGCCCGGCCGTGCACCCGTAAGCTATAATGGCCAGGTGCCCACAGTTGCTATGACTTCGCCGCGGAGAGGAGGGGGAGAGGAGCAAGGCTCCGGGCGCCCGCATCGCTGGACCGTGGGACAGGTAAGTGTCTGTTTATTAAAAGTCAGCATCTACGCTTTTCGTAGCTGCTGACTTTTAATAAACTAAAAACTGGGTGGAACTCCGCTTTAAGGATCAGGCCTGTTTTTCAAACTTGTTTACAAGTTAAAGTAATATATATATATTTTTTTTTTTTTTCCTACAAAATTACTTCCCAAACATTATATATAGAAAAAAAAATAATTATAACACCCTAGAGAATAAAATGGCGGTTGTTGCAATACTGTCTGTCACACCGTATTTGCGCAGCAGTCTTACAAGCGCACTTTTTTTGGAAAAAATACACTTAGTCCAATTTTTTTAGATTGTGAAAGATTATGTTACGCTGAGTAAATTGATACCCATCATGTCACGCTTCAAAATTGCGCCCACTTGTGGAACTTTTACCCTTAAAAATCTCCATAGGCGACATTTAAAAATTTCTACAGGTTGCATGTTTTGAGTTACAGAGGAGGCCTAGGGCTACAAATTATTGCTCTCGCTCTAACGATCGTGATGATCCCTTACATGTGTGGTTTGAACACCGTTTTCATATGCAGGAGCTAGTCACTTATGCGTTTTGCTTCTGCACGCGGGATGGGGCGGGTTAAAAAAATTATTTTTTTAATTTTACTTTTTTATTTTTTTTTTTTTTACACTGTTCTTTAAAAAAAAATGGTGTCACTTTTATTCCTATTACAAGGGAATCCGCCGCTGAGACCACTTTTATCTTGAAGTGGACAGCTCGCTGAAGAAGTGGATACCGGGGTTATGGCAGCTAGCTGCTGCCATAACAACGATACTCCACTTCAAAGATCCGACGTGTAACGACGGCGGGCGGTCCGTAAGTACCGTATATACTAGAGTACAAGTCGACCCGAATATAAGCCGAGGCACCTAATTTTACCACAAAAAACTGGGAAAACTTATTGACTCGAGTATAAGCCGAGGGTGAGAAATGCAGCAGCTACTGTAAGCGGAAAAGAGGGTCATCAATGCCCATCTGCATAAACAAAAACAAAAAGTGTAGCGCTAAAAAGTGATGTGCCAAAAACAATATGGACAATGGGTCCAAATGGCACTAAAAAACCTCAAAAAATGAATAAAATAATTCTGGCAAACTTATATATATGTATGTGTATATATGTATGTATGTGTGTGTGTGTGTGTATATATATATATATATATATATATATATATATGTATGTATGTATGTGTGTGTGTGTGTGTGTGTGTGTGTGTGTGTGTGTGTGTGTGTGTATATATATATATATATATATATATATATATATATATATATATATATATATATATATATATATATATATATATATATATAAAAATATCTCAATTGAAGTCCATACAGATTATAGTGAAAAAAAGAAAAAAACTCAATATGTATATAGTCCCAGTCAATATGATTGGGAAGGTCTCCACTGCTGCTAATCGATTTTATACAAGCATCTGTGGATTTCTGAGCATCGGTCCGCATGAGATGTTATTGTCCATATGCTTTCACCTGGCCGAGAATGGGGAATCTCCGTCCTAGGATACTGATAGCTCCAGAGTCCATCCACCTCAATACAAGCCTGTTTGGCACGCAGAACATATGCTCTGGCGTGTCCAAACAATCTGGTAAGCCTCCTCTTCACATGGTGGTGGTTTTGTCACGATCGCCCATCCCTTTGGAAAATATTCCTCACACTCAAGTTTTTCACTGATGAGTTTACATCCTCAATCATATAGACTGGGACTATATACACACATTGAGTTTTTTTCTTTTTTTCCTTTTTTGCACTATTATCTGTATGGACTTCAATTGACATATATACATAAGTTTGCCATAATTATTTTATTCATTATTTGAGGTTTATTAGTGCCATCTGGACTCATTGTCCATATTGTCTTTGGCACATCACTTTTTTGCGCTACACTTTTTGTTTTTGATTATGTTTGCCATTTATCCAATTTGGTGTGTCAGCTGCTAAGTTTGCGAGCAGCGTGAAATTATTTGTTTACACTTAATGCCCATTTGCATGCCTCACTGTGCCCATCTGCATGCCTCCTCACTGTGCCCATC
The DNA here is from genome assembly GCF_042186555.1 of Aquarana catesbeiana. NCBI lineage: Eukaryota > Metazoa > Chordata > Amphibia > Anura > Ranidae > Aquarana > Aquarana catesbeiana. The sequence goes on from NC_133326.1 coordinate 585,315,697, forward strand.
TGCATGCCTCCTCACTGTGCCCACATGCATGCCTCCTCACTGTGCCCACATGCCTGCCTCCTCACTGTGCCCATCTGCCTGCCTCCTCACTGTGCCCCCTTGCTTGCCTCCTCACTGTGCCCCCTTGCTTGCCTCCTCACTGTGCCCACATGCCTGCCTCCTCACTGTGCCCACATGCCTGCCTCCTCACTGTGCCCACATGCCTGCCTCCTCACTGTGCCCATCTGCCTGCCGCCTCATGTACCTTGATCTCCAGCGCTGTGACATGCAGTCAGTCTAGTCGGCGGCCAGTGTAATAAAGCCCCGCCTCCACCTCCTCTTCGTCCCTATCCCTATCACAGGCGAGGACGAGTCGGAGGCGGGGCTTTGTTGCAGTCAGTCTAGTCGATGGTTGTGCAGTGTAACAAAGCCCCGCCTCGTCCTCGCCTGTGATAGGCGGGACTCTGACTCACTGCTTGGGAGAACTGAATCAGTGTTCTGTCACGGACGAGGCGGAGGCGGGGCTTTGTTACACTGGCCGCCGACTAGACTGACTTGCATGTCACAGCACCCGGAGATCAGGCGCATGAGGCTGCAGATGGACACAGGCTCGAGTATAAGCTGAGGGGGGCATTTTCAGCACAAAAAATTGTGCTGAAAAACTCGACTGAAAAACTCTGTAAGGTGAACTTACACAGGACAGGATTTATGCAGATTTATATGGACTTTATCTATGTATGGACTTTTTGCCAGCTTTCCCAGTATTATACATTTTCATGTGTTTTGATGTTGATATTTAGAGACAGCTACTGGTACCAGCAGGATTTTCTTAATTTTTTGGCCAAGATTTTTAAGCTCAAGTTTTATATATATTATGATGTTAAAGGAAAATATGTTATAATTTTTAACTGAACATGTCGTATTAACCTCAGTTTTGCTTGTAGAAATGAAGGAGTTGGTAGTAAAAGTCTAGTTGCTATTATTGTGGTTTATTGATGTTTATATACTGACCATTCCCCCTGGTAGTTATAGCTAGTTTTAATCTATATACAGGTGGTCCCCTGGTTACAAACATCCATCTTACAAACGGAGGGAGACAACAGGAAGCGAGATGAAATCTACCCCTGGGGAGGGAAATTCACTCCTGTAAGGGTTATTATGGGAAAAAGGTGTCTCCACTTATGCTCCAAGAAGCTTAAAAAATCGTTTTTTTCTGGCTGAAGCTACATTTAAAAAATGTACTGGTTCCAGCTTACAAACAGATTCAACTTAAGAACAAACCTACAGACCCTATCTTGTTGGCAACCCAGAGACCACACACACACACACACACACACACACACACACACACACACACACACACACACTTTTTTTATCTTTGTAGGTACATTGACCTGGTTTGAGGATTTTTCTTTTTTTTTTTTTTTTTTTATATTGATGAGGTACTCCATATTATAGATCCAATTGGTTTACATCCTCTATATTTACCTTCTATTAATACTATCTCACCAGTATGAGGAGAATTTCTCAATCTATGTGATTTTGGGGGTTTTAATATGTGCTAAGGCAAAGTGTCTAGAAAGTAATCAGTCAATAGAAGAAAAAGGTACTACTACCCAAGATTATATGGAGATCCTCCTGAGCTGTCGGGTGCAGGATGTGCAGTCACTCAGCTGCTAACGAAGTAAATGCTTAGAAGACAGTCCGCAACTCCATACGTGCTCTTCAAGAAGTCCAAATTTATTGTAACTCCATAAAAGATAAATATGTACAGCATGGCTGAAACGCATTAATTTCTGCTGTACATATTTATCTTTTATGGAGTTGCAATAAATTTGGACTTCTTGAAGAGCATGTATGGAGTTGCGGATTTTCTTCTATCCATTTAAAGTGTCTAAAAAAACTATGACCGTTAAAGCCCCTTTTAATAATTGCTATATGTTCCTCTACTCTTGTTTGCAATGTCCTAGAGTCCTCCCTATATACTTTATACCACAAGGACACTGCAGTAAATAAACAACATTCTGGGTAGAACAAGTGATAGTCACATATCTCATAAGTATTCATTGTGCTCTCAGACTTAAAATAGGAAGTCCTAAATATTATCGGCCCCATGCCTCTACAAACCCCAAACCTCCTGCAGAGGTAGAAGCCACATAGCTTTTTAAAATATCTAACCTGTTTTGGCTGTTCTTCTAAATGTGGTGCCACGTTATCCCTTAAAAAAGGAACGATGCTTAAAAAAACAGATGTTCTATTGATGAAAACGGGACCCAAGGTTCTAGTGTGTTTTTTTAAATATGCCTTTGTTTATCTGCAATATTCCCTTTATCTTGTACTGGTCTTGTGCTATCCAAAAGGGTCTCAGTCTCTAGAGGAGACTTGATGTATCTGTTCTTCCAGCTGATGATCATCATAACCCCTTTTCAAGAAAATGTTGTTTCAAGATATCGCCTTGAAAATGGGATGTGCAATTCCATCATAAATGGAGGAATTGCCCCCTAGGTATCCCTTTCAGACACGGGTAGATAACAGCTACCAGCAGGAATGTATCTATTCCTATCGGTTGGAAAAATGTTTTGTTATGAAACCGGTGGTCTTAATCAAGATTGTTAAATCCCCCAAATTTTCTGTTCTACTGAACTCGTGGGACAACTTGGTTGTAAAGCCTAAACATTTTATACCTTAATGTATTCCTTGCATTAAGGTAAAAATATTTAGGTGTCAGCATTCTCCCTCACCTCCCCCCCGTTTTTACTTGCCTAAGTCCTCATTCAATCCAGCGTTGTGCACGTCCGCAGCTCTTCCCTCCCCTCATTTCCGGGTCGCTGGCTTTGCTGGGGCACTGGGAGCCATTGGAGCCAGTGCTGTCAATCAAAGCCAGTGATGCGGGGGGTGGGACCGAATTCCGCTGTCTATGTCTGTCAATGGACGCAGCAGCGGGGCAGGGATGCAAACACGCACAAGTGCCACCATGGGAAGTGGCTTCTCATGAGACACTGGAAAGAGGGGAGGGGCCAGGAGTGCTGGCGGGGGACCCAAAAAGAGGAGGTTCACAGCCGCTCTGTGCAATTCCATTGCACAGAGCAGGTGAGTGAGGACACGTGTTTGTTTGTAAAGGTACATAAAAAAAACAATCACTTAAAGCCCAAAATTAGTATTAAAGTCAGCCATAAAATTATGCAACAAATTTTCAACTCCTCTCCATAAGAGAATGTCATTGTAACGAGCCCCTTTGCTCGCTCGGTTCCACTCTCCCGACACTCCTCTGCAGCTATAGAATCAGATTGCAACGTCTGATGGTTCGGTCATCCCATGCTCCGGGATTAGAACTTCAGCTATGTGCTGTTCTAACCCAGTTGTGATAGCTCAGAACAAACACCAGGCAGGCTGTATGTAAGTTCAACCAGGAATCTATCTTTATTGACAAAATACAGGCTTTTATACACTCAACGTGGAGGTGCAGACCTCCTGCTCATATTACTCTAACAATACAGCTGTAACCTAATTAACATGAGCTAATTAACTAATCCCTTTAGACAGCCTAGATGACTCAGACATGACCATTAGGCCAGACCGGCCGTCTTGTAGTTCAGAAAATCCAATCAACATTATCACAATCAACATAGACTCTTTTTCACACAATAGCAGAGTTAATTAACACAAATAACAATGGGGATCAAATGACTCTTAGATCCCATAGTAGACTTATTTACAATACACATTTTAGCAGACAATAGACAGACAGGTGTTGGAATTTACATCAGCATCTCCTAACAGTATCTGTCCCAGCATTATGAATCAGCCACTATTCCAATATGGCAAATCCAGGGTCCCCAGACATACAGCTCACAAAGAGCACCCTTCCCCCAAATGCAAGGGCCCCCGATCGATCGGCAGGAGGCTAGCATACAGTCCCCTCCAAAAGTCTCTTTCCCGGCTAAGTCTGTCACAGTCATCAATGTACCTCCTCCAGAGTATGACCTCTGGACGGGAGCACCCCCAGATGACATCCTCCTTCTCCCACTGGGACATAAACAAATTCCCTATGCTTGAGCATAAGATCTCATAACTTCTCCTATCAGATACTATATTCTTATTTCGGTCAGATAATCTTTTTTATTCAAGAGCACAACGTCGCTGCCCTTATCCGCAGGGCGGATGACAAGTTCTCCTCTTTCACACAAGGACTTCACCCCTTGTTGTGTTATCTATGTATTCATGATTATTTTTATATCTCTTATTTACCTTCATCTTGTCTCTAGATCTTTCAAAACAAGAGTCCTAAACATCGACATGGATGGTGCTACCCTGAGGGATTAAACAGGGATGCATTTGTGATCCTGTATAGATTGTTATTCTTGAAATGACCAACCCTTTGGTCTCTGGAAATCAGATTATCCAAAAATAGTAGTTTTCTAACAAATTTCTGTATGTCCACAAAAGTCTTAAACTTATCCAGACCCCATTAGGGTGCATATTTTTAACCTCGAGCTGCAGTTTTACTGCCCCCAACCACCCACCTAAAACATAGCAAACAGTCAGAGGGCTGTACACATGCCAAATTGTTTTGCAACACTCTAAATATTTGTCCATTGCAGCGGACAGTGTAATTCACATGGTTGCATTCGCATTGCTTTCAAAAATTTTCCAGCATGTAGTGTTCCGCTGGTTTTACCACTCTCCAAACACATTGATGTCAATGCAAATGCCTCACAAATGCACCTATGGCATCTACAGCACATTTGAGATGCGTTTAGAAAGTGTTACTAGCCAAGATGATAGTACAAGAATCCACACAATAGAAAACCAACACAGAGGAGACATCTGGCAAATGTTGTTTGATGTGATGCGAACACAGCTAAACATGCCAATAATATGCTAATGCGATAGGCGCTTTGATACCTTTTTTTTTTTTTTACCTAAACAAGCCCTAAGCAAGCATACTAGCAGACATCAGCACTACTTTAAGCTTGTTAAAGCCTGTTAGCAGCTTGCTTAAAGTAACAGTCAGCACTCCCCTTAGCTCTGCTGTGTGTGTATGTGGAGCACGGATCCATAGACGCAGCTCAGGAGCGAGCACACCCATGTGCCCCCGTAGCAAGCAGCTTATGGGGGCACACAGAAGAGAAGGAGCCAAGATTGCGGAAGGTGGACCTTAGAAAAAGCGGTTAGGGGATACCCTGTGTAAAACCATTGCACAGAGCAGGTGAGTATATCATGTTTGTTATTTTTATTTATTTATTTATTTATTTATTTTAGAACGCTTTCATGTGGGTTGCAGAGCTCTAAACTAAATTAGACGTTCATACACCAATTAATGCAGACAGTTTGGAGTTTAGTCCTCCTTCACACTGCCAATGTCAAACCTGCATTTAGAGGACGTTTCTGCATGTAATAATTTTTCAGTGGTGCCCATCACATTGTGCATTTAGATGCATTTTGTTTAGCTGTTTAGAGAAATTGGAATTCTCTGAATCCAGGATCCAATTAGGCACTCTAAGCGTGGCTAAACACATATAAAAGTGTGTGAAATACATGTAAATTTGACTAAATGCATGTAAATCTGCTTTAAAGCAGGGAACATCTAAACCTAGGAAAAGGTGATCTGGTAGGCTTTAAAGTAGTTTATACTTCCCATATGACGGAGTGCCAATATGACTGAGGCCTAAGCGATGCCCATTGGCTAACCTAAGTTATCAGAGATGTAGCCTTTCAGGATAACTTAAATTCCTTCTTCGGGCTTTATATGTTCTTGCAAAAATGTATAAAGCCTGAAGAAGGGATCCAAGTTGTACAGAAAGCTTACATCTCTAATAACCTATCTGATGTGTATCACCTAAACGTCAAATTTTCTAAATTAATTGATGGCTAACGTGCTAAGGGTCCTTTCCCATGCAGGTGCTTCTCTCCATTCAGGTGCTCAATGAGCTGACCGTTTTGTGACATCAATGTCCATTTATTTTTTTCCCATTTTGACAGCAACCTGTGGCAGACCTGTGATGGCTCTGTGGGCAGCCAGATATAAAAAGACCTGTTTGCATCAAGCTACCTCCAATTTGCCTTGTTTTGATTCTGGAAAAACAGAAAAGTATGAAAGTCTACTTGGGGTTTTTTTTTTTTTTCTTGACCTAGGACTCGGAGGTAGAGGACTTGTGTCCTTTTACATGTGCCTGCCCATTGACCTTCATGGATCTTCCCGTCAGTTCCACCTGAATAACTGAGAGGCAGACCTGATCAGAAAGTCCATGTGAAAGGGGCACCAATTGAAACATTGGTTGTGCTGTACTGCTGCAATTTACATAGTAGCCTCTAGGTGTCATTCTTGCATTTATATCATTGGAGAAAAATGCTTCTACAGCATTTAGATATTAGGGCTGGATTTTCTGGTAATTCTTGTTTCTAATCAACAGTGGTAAAAACAAATAAATAGTCATTTACTTACATTACATGGTTGTAGTTTTGGTTTCAGATTTTATTAGTCATATCTTAATGAGCCTTATTAACTTGTAATTGCAGCTTCATCTCTAGGCATTTAATTTCAACACTCATTGCGGTATTTGGTATCAGTAAGACTCATTGTGGTATTTATCATTGTTCCTTTGATTAAATAGTCAGAACATTTTTGTATGTTATAGTGAGTATTATATTTATTTTAGGGTACGCACATACTGCACTTTATTTTGGAAGGGTGGCCATGCATAGTTTAAAAGACTAGTACTGGAAACCGTAGCAGTGAGATATCTGCCAATCATGTACACAATGTTAAATTGCAGCTCAGTTAACATACGTAACATACATTTTCTAGCAAGTTGTATGGTGTTTATAAGTGCTTGTTATTTTACATTTCAAAGAAGCCATACATTGCCTGATCCTCTCCCAGGCTTTGCATTGAGCTGTCTGATTGGGGTTTAAGCAGGCTGTGTGTGGGCACCCTAAGGGAGGCTTCTGTGCTCTGCTTAGTGATTTAAAGTGGTTGTAAAGTCAGAAGGTTTTTTTATCTTAATGCATTCTATGCATTCAAATAAAAAACCTGTGTGCAGCAGCCCCGCTAACACTCACCTGAGGTCCCTCTCCATCCAGCGATGTCCACGAGTGTCTCAGCCTTCCGAGATTCTCCCTCCTGATTGACTGAGACACCACAGCAGTGGCGCCATTGGCTCCCACTGCTGTCCATCAAAGTCAGCTAGCCCAGTGATTCTCAACTCCAGTCCTCAAGGCGCCCCAACAGGTCATGTTTTCAGGATTTCCCTCATTTGAAATGTCTGTGGTAATTACTAAGGCAGTGAAACTGATCAAATCACCTGTGCAAAATAATGGTTAGCCTGAAAACATGACCTGTTGGTGCGCCTTGAGGACTGGAGTTGAGAAACACTGAGCTAGCCAATCGGGAGAGAGGGGGCGGGGCCGGGTCAGGGCTGCTTGTTTGAATAAACACACGGAGATGTGACTCAGCTCGGTGCCCCCATAGCAAGCTGCTTGCTGTGGGGGCACTCAACCGGAAACAGGGGCCAGGATCACAGAAGAGGGACTCAAGAAGAGGAGGTCCCGGCTGCTCAGTGCAAATCCACTGCAAAAGAGCAGGTAAGTATAACATGTTTATTATTTTTATAGGAGAAAAAAATTAGACTTTACAATCACTTTAAGTACAGTAGAAGACATGTCCTTCGTAGGAGGCTCATTATGTTGTCAAATCAGGCCACTCTCCTTCCACGTGGGACTTTTTGGATTGCTTCAAAGAGTGAGTTTATGGGAGAAGCACAAATAGAGATTTTTCACTAAGGATATATAAGTGAAGCTCTTGGTTTGCGGGGAGGGAGTTCCAAAGGTATCTATTAAATGAAAGCTGTCACATAAAGTTTTTAAAGGGAGGTTTACATTTACAGAGATGTACTGTAATTATATGAACACATCTGACAGAAATAGAAGCAGTCATACACTGGTACTGCAGGTTCCTTACAGCAGGATTTCACATTCCACTAATCCTTCATTATAATAGACATTAGAGACATTTCATGTTATACATGGTTGAATAGTACTAGATTAGGGGCTAGGCACATACACATAGACCGTATTTTCTTTGAGAGATTGCTTTAACAGAAAACTGAAACAATGTTACCTGCCCTCCCCAGCTATCTTTGGTGAACTACAAAATAACCCCCTTTTATCTAATAGAGTGGAGGGGGTGTCTGTAGTCTAAATCAGAAGAATAGCCTAGGATGACAGTGCTGCTTCTTCATAGATTCTCTACAGTAATTGAGTATTGTAACTAGTACAGAGGACTTACGTTAATGGCAGGATCACCAGGTGAAAATAAGGGAAAATGCCTGAAAAAAAGAAAACGAATGCAGCCACCACATCCTTGAAGTGCACTTGTGGGTGCATTTGCAGTGCACAGCCTATTTAACTTTAGTAAATCAACCCCTATGTTAAACCGCTTGCCACCGTCAAATGATGGAGGGGCAGTGTGGCTCTCGTTCTGGGATGACATCATATGACATCGTCCCAGAACGGCCACTCTCGTGTGCCCGCGGGGGCGTGCAGCACGGCGATCGCGGCCGTGTTGCTAGGACATGGCGCAACCCCGATCTCTGTAAAGGGCCGCGGCTCTTTAACCATGTGATCGGCCGGTCACATGTAAACACGGAAATGCCGGTAATCGGCTCTCATCACCTCACACTGATAGTGTGTGGCGAGGAGAGCTGATCAGTGGCATCTCCTCGCAGGGGACATCGAGAGTGACCTGATGACCAGTGCCCTGATTACAATAAAGTGCCAGCAATCAGTGCCCATTAGAGATGGCCAGTCAGTGCTGGCTATCAGTGCCACCTATCGGTGATGACCATCATTGCTGCTCATCAGTGCTGCCTATCTGTGCCACCTATCCGTGCCCATAAGTGCCACCTCATCAGTGGCCATAAGTGCCACCTCATCAGTGGCCATAAGTGCCACCTCATCAGTGCCGCCTCATCAGCGCACATCAGTGAAGGAGAAAAATTACTTATTTACAAAATTTACTGACCAAAACAAAAAAAAAATTTCTTTTTTTTTTTTTTCAAAAGTTTTGTGTTTTTTTATTTTTTATAAAAAAAATTAAAAAAAACACAGCAGTGATTAAATACCACCAAAAGAAAGCTCTATTTGTGTGAAGAAAATGATAAAAATTTTACACGGTTCTAGTGTAGCATGACCGCGCAATTGTCATTCAAAGTGTGCAGCGCTGAAAGCTGAAAATTGGCCTGGGCAGGAAGGGGGTGAAAATGCCCTGTAGGCAAGTGGTAAAAATAGTCATACCTGGAATTCTTCTTTTTAAGGATTAAAATATTATGTATTATCTTGTCTTCTTTTTGTTGTTGCATTCAGTAGCCAACTAGACTATATTAAAGCTGGCAATATGCCAGCAGAATTTCATTCGAATTTTCATACACAGATTATAAAAAATTGTTTGTCAGAGCATTCGATTTTGCCATCACGAAGGCTGGGATCACACTGGATGTGGGTTTGCCGCATCCAATTTGCATAGCAGGAGATTGTGACCGGCTGTCTTTGGAGCCGGTTCACACATCTCCGCAGCGGCTCCGGTGCAAGTTGCACAGGAGCCCTGTGCGTCTTTTGGTCCATTTCACGTCCAAATTAGGGCTGAAATCGGACCTGATATGGTGAATAGAGACGCACTGGACTCCTGCTGTGAGCCGCTGCATTCTATAGTGTGAACCCAGCCTTAGTCTACTAATTATGTTTGAAAGCCCTTTAACATTTTATCCAAACCTGCCATTTGAATGGAATTTAAGACCTATTAAACAGGTTTCTTTTGTGCCTAGAAGTTATATACTTTATTATAAAATCTGCAATTTTTCCCGAACATAAAACCACATTTAGGCCTCATTCACAAAGGTACTGAGGCATGTACGTTGTGAAAAGGTCTGATTTTTTTTTTTCTCCTACATTCCTAACCAGCAAGTGCCTCGCACACAGACGCAGCCACACGTCCTAATGTGAAAGTCACATTAGGACTAGTTGGTGTGTGAACGAGGCCCTACAATTGGTTTCATTCAAGAAAAAAATTCCATCCTGCTCCTTTGAATTTTCTTATCATTGCGGTCGTAAACAAATGTTTGACCCCTTTAACCATCATTAGACAACTGAACACATATTCAAAACTATTTGAACAAAATTCTGCTGGTGTATGGCCAGCTTGAGTCAGAGGCCCCTGCTTCCACTGATGACCATAGTAAAGGTTTAGAAATATGTGGTGCCAGCTCTAATTACTAATACACATTGGCTACCCAACTCCTGGGGTTTGATCAGTAGTGGCCTAGTGTGCGTGTGCCAACCGTAATAATGTGTATCATTTGTACAGACAGGGTGTGAACAGCTTTCAGTATGTACCTCCTGCAAAATGTGTCAGAATGTTGAGAAATTTCTTTAAAATGCTTCCATCTGTGGCTAAGGAGAGATTCTTAGTTCCATGTATTGCAACATACGTCAAGCTGTCCAGCTGCCTTACTCATCCTCAATTGAGCGAATACATCTGGTTACACCCGCCTGCACCCTTGCTTGAAATAAATGCTTGTAAGGTATGAGCCCAAACTACCTCCATGTGCATTTTTATACTGGAAGCATGATGAGCCTGTCTTTATAGCTGCTACCAGTTCATGTATTTGGGTCAGTTGGACAATTCTAAAAGGAAATAAATATTTTTTTTACAAAAATATATGAATGTGGTCATCCCAACCTAAATAAAATAATATCAAAGCTGTTTTATTTTTTAACCCTATTTTTCTGTGTAGTTTTTATTGAAGTATGTACAAAGGGCGCTGTTAAATGTACTTATTACATCCTGTATGCTGTGCTCGCTGTTTGTAAATCTTTATTACTGTTAGTCTAAGGACAGAGCTTCATTAGCCGAGTTATTATAGGAATGAAGTTTGGATTAGCCACTATAATGGGTTCATGGAGATCCTCAAGTTTGTACGCTTGGGATTTTCAACCCTTAAAGCTGAATTCTGGGTATGGATTTTATAGTATAGTTACATTGGTCCAGGTCAGACCGATGTAAGTATTTACATTCTATACCTGTGAGATCTCTGTAGAAGGTGGAAATCGTTGTAGCAGTCTCTGCAGTGATTTCTGCTGTCTTCCAGGTCCCATGCTTCATAGAAACCACAGAGGTCGGCCACTCAGCGATTTTCTCAATCAATGCAAGAAATTCTCTGGACTAGGTGAAGACCATGTCACTGCCTCACCTCTCCACTTTGTCCAATAAGAGAACGGTTTGCATTCATTAGGAACAATGCAAGTGCATTCTGTGCATAGCACCTGTGCTGAGTGATTCCTCCCCTGTGGTTACTATACAGCAGTGCAGCCACTTGACAGAGGATCCAAAAGATGGCAGCGATCACTAGTAGGGGGGACTGCTACGGTGAATTCCTGCTTCCACAGTGGTCCCACAGGTATGACATATGTATACTATAACTATGCAATAAACTCCAGACCTAAAATTCAGTTTTAAAAAAGTTATTTCTCATAATGACTTATTTTAGATGATCATATAGAAACCAGCAGCTTTTCTTGTCTGCATAATTTACATGCTGCAAGTTGCTGCGTGACATCCTTGTGTCAGTATCTCCTTTTTTTTTTATTTTTATTTTTTTAATACCTTTTTAAAGTGTATGTATGTATATGTGTGTGTGTGTGTGTGTGTGTGTGCGTGCGTGTATGTATGTATGTGTGTGTGTATATATATATATATATATATATATATATATATATATATATATATATAATATATGACATGTTTGTTATTTAAAAAAACGAGGTTTTAGTAACCCTTTAAAGTGGTTCTAAAGTAAAACTTTTTTTTTTTTTTTACCTTTTAAGCGTTTGTAAAGTCATTTTTATTCCTTTAAAATAATAAACCTGTTAAGTTTTACAACCACTTTAAACATTCTATGCATTAAGTTAAAAAGACTTTTTGTGTGCAGCAGGCCCCCTAATACTTACCTGAGCCCCATCACGGTCCAGCGATGTTGCACGAGAGACTCGGCTGTCCAGGACTCTCCCTCATTGGCTGAGACAGCAGTGCAGCGCCATTGGCTCCTGCTGCTGTCAATTAAAGTCAGTGAGCCAATGAGGAGAGAGAGGGGGTGGGTCCAGGCTGCGGCTCCGTGTCTGAATTGACACACGGAGCTGCGGCTCAGCTCGGGTGCCCCCATAGCAAGCTGCTTGCTGTGGGGGCACTTAACAGGAGGGAGGGGCAAGGAGCGCTGAAAGGGACCTGAGAAGAGGAGGATGTGGGCTGCTTTGTGCAAAACCATTGCAGATAAATATGACATGATTGTTATTTAAAAGAAAAAAGTGAGACTTTCGTATCACTTTAATGTATTCCCTGCATTAAGTCCCACTACTTGTTTGTGTCCCTCCTATCCGCAAACACTTACCTGAGTCCTCTCATGATCCAGCACTGTCCAGACAGCAGCAGCGCTGCTCCCTTTTCCTTGTCTCACAGGAGAATCTAAAAGCAGCGGGAGCCATAGACTGCTGCTGCTGTCAGTTAAATCCGCAAGGGTGTTTCTTCAGCACATGGCTTGCTGAGGGGGCACCTGCAGGAAGAAAGAGAGGAGAGTGCCGACGGGGGACCGCAAAAGAAGAGGTAAGCCACTGCTCTGTGCAATATCCATGCACAGAGCAGAGAAGTATAACCTCTTTTTTTTTATTTTAATTAAAAAAAAAAAAAAAAGTTTTCGTTTTCACTGTAAAGCCAAATTTTAATCTGCTTTTTATTTTTCCCTCCCTGGTTACTCCACCTCCCCCCCCCCCCCCCCCCCCCCCGCCAAATCAGCATGCTAATTACGTTTTTAAATAAACCAGTGCTAATCTCAAGAGCCCTCAGTCCTGGTGCAAGAAGAAGGCTGGCTCTTGGGAGGAGTTATATAAATAGTAAAAATATTTTAAAATATCCTTTATGAGTGAATGTTAGTCTGAAGGAGTGGGAGTTCCTAGGTAGATGTACTGGGGTCCTTAGCTCAAATTCTGGCCAGGACACGATCTTCCTGTATACAATAATATGCTGTGTTGTTATAAATGTGCATCAAATAAAAACAAACTGGTGAATAGATGAGCATCAGTATCACATAAATAAATACATATATTCAATCAATCGATTAATAATGCAAAGTGTAAACCTCAAAATATTCTTAACAAAGTGCACTAAAAGTAAGTCATGGGTAAATCTTTGTGCTTGCGTGAGTCTCCTCCAGGTATTCCAGCTTCCGCCCACACTCTAAAGACATGCTGGTAGTATTCTTAACTCCTTTTTAAAACTAGCCGTAGTATGATATTCTACTGAGCATGAGCATGCCCAAGATGGCAGCCTCCTCTTTTGTTTTCCTCCAGGAAGCCTAGCTCTGCAGATGGGGATGCTCCCCCGAAACGCGTCATTTGTACACCCGTGTTATGTGGCACATTTCATGTCCCTCCTGTTTAGCATTGTGTTTTTATGGCTCATGACTATTCGCCATCTTGTGAGTTTCCATTTTTTTTATCAATTTTTTTATTTTTCGATTAAATATTTTTGGTAATGTACTAGGTGTGTGCGCCTTCTATTTTTGTCTGTCTTTGTAGTATTACTGGACCACCCTGTCTGAAGAAGGCAGCATCCGCCTAGTTTTGTGGGATTACCACTGTCCTTGTGTTTCTACACTGAGGAAGACCACTTAGCGCTGGAAATGATTGTTTGCTTTTATGCTTTAAAAGCTCTCAGGTCATCAGTTTAGAGTTCACCATGATTAATAAGCCTATAAGTATTGTTCTCACTCAATGTGTAGCGATATGTAGCATGTATAGGGCAGTCACTGTATACATGCTACATCTATTTGGGGAAAGGGGGATACTATATTTTTTTTTTATTTGTCACTTTAAACAGGATCCCATTAATAATGGATCAATTTAATTTATTTTCAATTTGTATTCATTTTTTGTGTTCATTTTTTTTTGTCTTTTTTTTTCCCCCCTTTATTTTCAACTGGTGATCTGGCCAGTAAATCTGATATTTTTCAACTTCATTTAACAAACCAAACTGTCCAACAAAAGTGGCGGTTAGAGAGTTTAGACAAACCATTTACCACTGATGGGTGCTTACAATGATCAGTTTTATTTATGTAAAACCTTTATCCCAAAATGAAAATAAAAAACTGCTGTAACTGATTAAAAAGCGTTAGGTGGAGTTTGGCTTTATTTGTTAGCCAAGTCCATCTAAATCTAAATTACTACCATTTCACCAGAGTGACAATTCTGCTGTCCACAGCTGTCTGCTTTACTGCTTCATCCAAAATGTAGTCACACTAGGACAAGAGGTTACTGGCAGGGTCACCAGGTGTAAAAAGGAAAAACAGACTTTAGATGTGGTGGCTGCATTCATTTTTTTTTTTTAAAGACAGCTGCAATATACCATATTTATCGGCGTATAACACGCACCCCAAGTTTAGGAGGTAATTTTAAGGAAAAAAACTTACATTTAAATGCCCATCAATGCAGCCTCATCAGTGTCCATCTGTACCTTGTCCCCCATTGCAGCCTTGTCAGTGTCCATCTGTACCTTGTCCCCCATTGCAGCCTTGTCAGTGTCCATCTGTACCTTGTCCCCCATTGCAGCCTTGTCAGTGTCCACCTGTACCTTGTCCCCCATTGCAGTCTTGTCAGTGTCCACCTGTACCTTGTCCCCCATTGCAGTCTTGTCAGTGTCCACCTGTACCTTGTCCCCCATTGCAGCCTTGTCAGTGTCCACCTGTACCTTGTCCCCCATTGCAGTCTTGTCAGTGTCCACCTGTACCTTGTCCCCCATTGCAGCCTTGTCCCCCATTGCAGCCTTGTCAGCGTCCATCGCAGACATCTGGCGTTTAAAAATGGCGCCGCCGTTCTCGGCCGCTCTCGGCGGCTTTCGGACGCACTCGGCCTTTGCCGGCTCACGCGGGACAGCGAGAGCCGCCGAGAATGGCTGAAAGCCACTGAGAATGGCCGAGGGCCGCCGAGAATGGGCGAAAGCCGCCGAGACCGGCAGAAAGCCGCCAAAAGGCTCAGAATCGGCGGGGGATCGGCGTATAACACGCACCCACGATTTTCCCCTGATTTTAAGGGGAAAAAAGTGCATGTTATACGCCGATAAATACGGTATTTAATTTTTGTATTGGGTTTAACCACTTACCGCCCATAGGACATCATATGACATCCTTGGGTTGAAGTAGTGATATCTGGAATGCCTGTGGTGGTGATATCTGAATGATGGTCCCCATCCATCTCTATGACCTTGGGAGGCCGGAAGCGATGTCATGACATCACTTCCGGCACTGGCAGATGTAAACACTGCCAGTTTTTTTTTACCTGGTAAGCAGAGATCGATTTTTATTTATATATTTATTTATTTATTTATTTTATCTCATGCTTTCCAGGGTAGAGTGAGATATCTGGGGTCTCATTGCCTGTCATGCCTTATTCCTATTACAAGGGATGTTCACACTTCTTGTAGAGGTGCACCGAATAGAAATTTTTGGTACCTTAACCAAAAATGCAGGATGCATTTAGCCGAAAACTGAAAATGACAGTTTTTTTTTTTTTTAATTTTTATAAATAATTGCAGTATATTCAGCTTTTTAATTAATATCAATTTTAAATTATTATGGAATTATTGTGGGCCATTATTGCCACCTTTAGTGCAAGAAAAACTCAAGAAAAATGCATTCTCTGGCCAGCTCTTGTAACATGTCCTGAGTCTCTAACCAACTTATGTATCATGTCTGCAATCTCTTACCTAAACTCAAACACATTGCTAATAGTATTAGCATAATTTCCATTGGGTGTACCTCTAGCAGACATGATACAGGAGATGGTCAGAGACTGCAGACATGGATCAAGAGATCAATGCAGCCTCACCAGTGCCCATCAGCTGCAGCCTCACCAGTGCCCATCAGCTGCAGCCTCACCAGTGCCCATCAGCTGCAGCCTCACCAGTGCCCGGGTCAGAGTTGCGATCTGCTGTGTCAAAAAAGCTGGATTTGAATTGCCCGGGCCTGGTGGCGGAAGTGACAAAGTCCCGCCTCCTATGATACACTTCACACTGATTCAATTTCCCAGCATTGGATCAGTGTGCCGTCTATCACAGGAGGTGGGACATTGTTACAGTGCCGAACAATTCAGCTCTGTGACAGAGCGGGAGATCGCCGCTCTGCGTGACAAGGAGAGGAGGAGGGAGGGGAAGACTTTGCTGGGGTGTCATCCTGGCATGCCCCAGTCAATGTGCGGCATCCAGGGCTGACCGCCCCCTTTTTGGTGCCATTATCGACCCCTTCTTTGTCTTTCAGCTGAATACGGGGAAAAAAAAAAAAAAACATTTTCGGACGATATGTTTCAGCTGCTGAAATTTCGGTGCACCTCTGTCATTTGTGACACTATTCAGCGTTGGGGTACTTAGCATGCCCAGATAGGTGGGCCCACTGGTTAGTTATTTTTTTATAGCGTCAGGGCAACCGCCGTACATTACCTAATAAAAGGTTTAACCCCCTGATCAGCGGGTGATATCAGTTAGGTTTTAGCATCAGTTAGGGTCTGCGTTGCCCCTGGCAGCGTCAGATTAGTGCCAGTAGCGCTCACTCCCGTGCACACATCATACACCTCCATTAGTAGTATAGTGTATGGACTGAACGGATCAATATCTGTGATCTGATCAGAACTATATTGGCATCCCCAATAGTTTAGGGTTCCCAAAAACGCAGCGTTAGCAGGATCAGCCCACATACCTGCCCCTCCGCCCAGCCCAGCCCAACCAAGTGCAGTATCAATCGATTACTGTCACTTACAAAACACTAAACACATAACTGCAGCATTCGCAGAGTCAGGCCTGATCCCTGCGAACGCTAACAGGTTTTTTTTTTTGGTAACATTTGAAGCAGTCGCTGACAGTCAGGTGCTCTTTTTTCCTGTGGGTCTCACTAGTTGTACCAGTAAATTTAGAAGCCAAAATGTCCAATCGAAGGTACACTAGTGAAGAGGCCTACACGTTTCTGAGCATGACAGATGAGAGTGAAGAGGAACTCGCCCATCTGTCAGATTCAGGCTCAGAATACGAACCTGTAGACAGCAGCGGCACCCTGACAGATAGGTCTGACGACGGAGTAGTGGTCCCTGCCAAGGTCAGGCGTAAATGACCCGTTCTACTGTTGTTGAGGTACAAGAACCGCAGGGCTCTCGTATGGAGCAGAGATCAGTACTAGTGCCGCTCATCCTTCTGGTGAACTGGCAAGCACCAGCGGCCTAGTACATCCTGGTCCTACTTCCAGCACTGCAGTAACACTTGGTGATGTGGCGGGTCCCATAAGTGCAGTTCAAGCTGGTGAGGTGGCTAGTGTCCCGCAGCCACCAAGAAGACAAACACAGGCCCGTCGAGCCCATAGTGCCCTTCCTGCTGCATTTGCCAATCCAAATTGGGAGTCCACCACTTCTGCAGCACCCGTACTTCTCCCATTCATTGGCCAACCCGGAATTCAAGTGAAAAAAGTTGATTTTACGTCACTTGATTTTTATTCGCCATTTTTCACAGAAGATCTCTATAGATCTATTGTGGACCAAAGCAATTTGTATGCTGGTCAGTTCATCGCTGCCAATCCCCAGTTGACCCTTGCCAGAGATTGGAGACCTATATCGGTCTCCGAATTTAAGACCTTCCTGGGCCTATCCCTCCTCATGGGCATAACTAAACAAAAGTGAGCTGCGGTCATATTGGTCCACTGACCCAATTCACCATATGCCCATGTTCTCTGCTTGCATGACCAGGACACGATACGAGAAGATCTTAAGGTTCATGCATTTCAATGACAATGAACTCTGGCGTCCTTGGGGTGACCCTGAATACGATCGGCTCTACAAAATGCGGCCCCTCGTAAACCACTTCAACCAGCAGTTTGCAGCCTTGTTTACTCCAGATCAAGTTGTTTGCGTTGATGAGTCCCTGATTACATTTTCTGGCCACTTGTCATTCAAACAGTATCTTCCCAGCAAGCGTGCCAGATATGGGGTCAAGATGTATAAGCTCTGTGACAGGGCAACAGGCTATACATATAGTTTTATGGTTTACGAGGGAAGAGATAGTTACGTAGAGCCGGAGAACTGCCCAGACTACATGGGGAGCGCTGGTAATATTGTGTGGGACTTGGTGTCACCCTTATTCGGAAAGGGGTACCACTTGTATGTGGACAATTTTTAGTCACTTGTTTGATCATGGAATTGGCGCATGTGGCACCGTGCAATCTAATCGCCGGGGATTGCCCCAGCGGCTTGTAGAATCCCATCTTAGGCTGGGGGAGTGAGCCTGCTTGAGATGTAATAATAAGTAATGTAATGTAATAAGAATGTTTTCGTTCTATCCTCCCTTCACGCAGACACGACGGTCCAAATTCAAAGGGCGACTGGTGTTGTGGAGAAACCCCTCTGTGTCCACGAATACAACCTTAACATGGGAGGGGTGGACCTCAACGACCAGATGTTGGCGCCGTACCTAATTGCCCATAAGGCCAGATGCTGGTATAAAAAAGTGTATATTTATTCCAATTGGCTCTGCTGAATGCTTATGTGCTGTACAAAGCTTCAGAACGAACTGGATCCTTCCTTAAATTCCAGAAAGAGATCGTCCGAGCCCTTCTGTTTCCAGACGGTGCTGTGGCCCAACCTCCCAATCCAAATGCAGTAAGCCGGCTGCATGAGAGGCATTTTCCGTATGTCCTCCCTGGTACCCCTTCTCAACAAAATCCCCAAAGAAGATGTTGTGTCTGCAGAAAACGCGGATATAGGCGTGACATCCGCTTTTATTGTCTCTCCTGTCCTGACCGACGTGGTCTTTGCATTGGTGAATGTTTCGAATGCTACCACACACTAGTGGAGTATTAGCATAGGGTACTGCATTGCACAGTCCTAGGACACACTTACACAGAGTCTCGAAAGATGAGATGGCCATCACATTTTGAGAGACCCTAATCTGGACCATTTACAGTGAAAAAATATATTCGAAATATATATACTCGCGCTAGAAGTGAAAGATTGTGAAAAGATTTTTTTTACAAAATATCTTGCAGCTGCTGTACACAAGATGCTATTCACTTGACAAATCAAAAATTTGAATATATATTACAGCGCTCGCAAAAATAAAAATCAATGACCTAAATAATCACATAACAATTCATTAATAAGTGAATGTCCCTATATTAGTGAATGATGTGCTCCAATCCATAAAGTGCAGAGTGCTACAAAATTCGAGGTGTGCAACACCCCCTCCTATGTCTCTACTCACCGAATGGAATGGACCCTTAGCTTTTCAGTCTAGGGATCGTTTCAGACTTAAAATGGTGGCCAGGGATGGCAGATTTGCATCGATTCACAAAGCAGATCTCCTATGCTTATAATAATCATCCATGGATAATAGAACCCAAAATGAGATAAAAAGGAGGGAACTATAGTGAAGTACTATTTGGCAATATCTTTATTGCGCAAATAAGATGAATGCTTACAAAATGCAGAGTAAAAACAGGCATATATTAGCAAGAGATTGCAATAGGAAACGCCGCTGTTGGCGTGCGTTCCACAGGCAACCGGAAGTGACGTCTATTGGACTTGAAACCAGAAATTGCGTCAACGTGTTTCCCCCTTACGCAGGGCGTCATCAAGGACCTCATTTCTGGTTAGAAGAGCCGTCTATAAATACAGGGAGAAGGACACCTCCCCCTTTCCTCAGCCAATCAAATTCCATATGGCGGCAAATTTGTCGGTAGGGCAAACAAGTCTCCTCTACCACATGATTGATTGCCATGTGGGAGACTGGCGGCCATGATATTGGTTGGATATGAATTCCTCACATAATTCCTATATTACTAATTGTTTCAACGGACATCAATCCAAGTATGAACATTACATCATGGCAAATTTCTCTAAACAATTATATAAGCAATCCCTTTATTAAAATAATATTTAAATTAGATATTTATAAACTCACTCAAATGTGAACACTAGAAATAAGAACCTAAAAAACGTATAACCATGAAAAATAATAATACATTTGAATTGGAAAAATTATTAAAAAAATGAAATAATAGAAATAAATGTAAATAAAAATAAATATAAAAATAAAATGGTCAGATCTATCAGATTTTCGGTCTTTCCATTTATATCGCAAAAAATAAAAATCGCAGAGGCAATCGAATACCATCAAAAGAAAGCTCTATTTGTGCAAAAAAAATGATGCAAATTTAGTTTTGAGTACAGCATTGCATGACCGCACAATTGCCAGTTAAAGCAGCGCAGTGCCAAATTGTAACAAGTGCTCTGGTCATTGAGCAGCCAAATCTTCCAGGGCTGAAGTGGCTAAACAAAAAAATGGATAAATATCGTGCTTCGTTTTTTTTTTTGTTTTTTTTTTCATTCAGGAAAGTGTTTTTTTTTTTTTTTTTTTTTTCAAAAAAATAGCGTTTGAAAAATTGCTGTGCAAATACCGTGGGAGATAAATTGCACTGATTGCCATTTTATTTGCTAAGGTCTATGCTACAAAAATTTAATATAATGTTTGGGTGCCAAAATTCCCCCGGTATGGAAGTGGTTAATACCACTTTAATTACCAGTAGGACATAGGTTAATGTGTGAACTCCTAAATGCGGGGCTCTTCTACTTCATGATGTTAAATATTGCAACATTTTTTCATTTAGGTTAGAACTTATTGTTCTGACCATTACATTGATTCATTTTATACACGTATAGTATTTATTGTAGTCTTGTGCTTAGTTTAAATTTTTATGTGACTGTATTATTATGCAATAAAGATGACCCTTTTCCTCAAGGGCTAGTGCTGGCATTCTTTGTGCTTTTTATAGGTGATTCTTGAGCCCTTCTTTCAAATTGCCATTGAGACGAGGATCTTTTTTCAAGTTAGCAAGGCTCCTGTTGCTATAGTGCAAATGTCACACAGTTAAAAGAACTCTCACTGTAAGGACTGTTAAAAATCCCTTTGAGAGATAAGTAACCAGTTACTGACAGATGGTTTAATGAAGCTTAGGTTGCCTTTATTTTCTTTGGGTGAACATTTACATTCTGTCAGGGTTGAGTGGCCACAGCTAGGATGTAGCTGTACATCCAGGCGTCCTCAATTGGATATTTAAAATATGGAAGTCCTTGTTTATGTTTAATAGTTATGCACTTAAAGTGTGTGATGTCAGAATTCTGCTGTTCGTGGTTTCCTAATCTGTATGCAGGATCGGGTCTCCACTCTATATCTAGAGGCTCTAACACCCCTCTGGGAATCGCCTATTTTATACAGAGCATTTTCATGGTTTGCTAATCCTAACCTGGTTTAGAAAATTGTGACAAAGTCTAAATAAAACCTATATTACTACATATCTTCTAATCAGTGGGAGAACCAATATGAGCACGTTAACTAAAGGGCAAAATCACCTTGTGAGTCCGCTGCAAAATCACCTTGTGGGTCCGCACATGCTCTGGGCCCTGCAAATATGGGGTAGGGAGCTCTGGACTATACAATGCACAATTATAGAGAACAAACAATCATAATTTATTTTATTTTATTTTTTTATAGGTGACTGATGATGATGAAGATGATATTGGAAAAGAACCGGCTTCTTCCTGAATGTCCCTTCTCTTTGTCACAGCATTGGCACATCACTGTGGGTTGTCCCTGCCATGTATTTATTGTGAGACATATTTGCTATGGTTTTCTTTTCTGCCAAGATTTTTTATTTTAATGTAAATCACAAGAGCTGCTTCTGCTGTTCATTCACATAAATGCATATTTTAATTTTTCATTTTTTGTATATGCAGTGATCTATGTGTTTATATGTTGCTGTATTTATCATAAAATTGGATAATAAAATGTAATTGTATGTATAGGATTCATGGTAAAGTTCTTGTTAATGTGAAATAAGTGGCTTTATGTGGTGGATCATTTAGTCCTGCAGTAGTACCATAGGATGGTGTTTTGCTTTCGTCTTTTTTAGGTGACTTTGCAGTGTAAGCCAAGGAAGCTATTAAAACTCTCTAGTATGTTAATACTTTTATCAAACAGAAGAAAAAAACGCACATACAACTGCAGAATACCCAATTCAAAGCATGCAAAGTATAACAAAATATGTCTACAATGTACAAACTATCTACCCTTCCTAACAAATAAGCATCTACATTGGATGGAATAGCCATAAGTATACTAATCCGCTACTATGGAAATAAAACAAAAAAGGAACGAAAATTTTGAAAAAAAAAAACAAAACTGTTTCATAGTTTGTTATAAAATTTTGAAAACCGGTAATTTTTTTCTCCTTCGCTGATGAGCACTGATGAGGTGGCACTGAGAGTTGCCACTGATGGGTGGAACTGATAATCACTGACAGGTGGCACCGGTAGGTGGCACTGATAGGCAGCACTGATTTGTGGTACTGATTATGAGACACTGGTGGGCATTGATGGGTGGCACTGTGGGTACTGATAGGTGGCACAGTGGGCACTGGTAGGTAGCACTGGTGGGTACTGATAGGTGGCACAGTGGGCACTGGCAGCTGACACTGGTGGGCACAGAAAATGCAGCCGTGGCTTTCTGTGTGAGGGACCGATTACCCTCTGATAGAAGCCGGTGATCGGCTTTTTTTTTCAGCGTGAGGAAAAAAAACTACCGATTACCGAGCTTCTGTTTACATCACATGATCAGCCGTCATTGGCTGACAACTGATCACGTGGTAAGGGGCCGGGATCAACCCCTTACTCGGATCTGTGATAAGCCGAGTCTCATAGTGATCACATAGCGCGCCCCGCAGGCAGCGCTTGCTCAGGAGGACGTTCATGGACTTCCAGTAATTAAGGCCCGTGCTGTAGCCCTCTTTTGGCTATGGTGTGGGCGGCAAGTAGATATACTCCATATTAGTGCCATAAAAATCACAGCAAATAGCCTTAGCAACACAGATGGCTATAGATTTAAGACGTTGGTTTGGATTACGGCATACAGATTAGATAAATGATCACAAATAATCTTTTGGCATATTTGTATCTAGCCAGTCACAACCTCCAACCATAGAGCATGATTTGGATGAAAAAAACACAAATCACCCGTGCTAGATATATGCAAAGTATCATAAATATGGCAAAGCAGCTGACACAATTTCCCTGGTATGGAAAAAACGACAATATTACAACACAAATGCAGCGCTCATGCCCTCAGAAATAGTCCAAATAGGATAAAAGTCAATCTAGTGCAGACCACACAAAGGGTGTTCAGAGGGGTGCATCACTAAGATGAAAGGTTCACACTGACCCTTACCCCAAGAGGGTGGACTACTCGATCAAAAGTAGTCAAATGTGCTCAAAAGATGCTTTATTCCAACTCTCCATACATGTAAGATGACCGGTTGTTGAAAGATAAACCCGCTCCACCTTAAGCAGGGACTCACAACACCAACATGTGGGGATAGGTAGAAAGAAGCTTCATTGCGCAGTATTACTGACAAGATTCATATATTTAACCACTTCAGCCCCGGAAGATTTGGCTGCACAATGACCAGAACATTTTTTGCGATTCGGCACTGCGTCGCTTTAATTGACAATTGCGCGGTCGTGCGACGCTGTACCCAACAAAATTGACATCCTTTTTTTTCCCACAAATAGAGCTTTTTTTTGGTGGTATTTGATCACCTCTGTGGTTTTTTATTTTTTGCGCTATAAACCAAAAAAGAGCGACAATTTTGAAAAAAAACACAATATTTTGTACTTTTTGCTATAATAAATATCCCCAATTCTTTTTTAAAAAAGCACATTTTTTTCTCAGTTTAGGCCGATGTGTATTCTTCTACATATTTTTGGTAATAAAAATTGCAATAAGCATATATTGATTGGTTTGTGCAAAAGTTATAGCGTCTACAAAATAGGGAATAGATTTATGGCATTTTTATTATTATTATTATTTTTACTAGTAATGGCAGCGATCTGCGATTTTTATCGTGACTGCAAAATTACGGCGGACACTTTTGACACATTTTTGGCACGATTGACAATTATACAGCGATCAGTGCTATAAAAATGCACTGATTACTGTATAAATGTCACCGGCAGGGAAGGGGTTTAACACTAGGGGGCGATCAAGGGGTTAACTGTGTTCCCTGACTGTGTGTTCTAACTGTAGGGGGAGGGGACTGACTATAGGAGATGACAGATCGTGATTCCTAGCTATTAGGAACTTACGATCGTCATCTCCTCTCAGAACAGGGATTTGTGTGTTTACGGCGGTGCCGGCGGTCACAAGCATCGGCACCCCCGCAGTGCAGCGGGCGTGCCAGCTATCCCGCTTAAAGGAGCCAACATAGCTACGACGGCTCGCGGGAGTGCAGACCTGCCGCCGTATGACGGCGGCTGGTCGGCAAGTGGTTAAAATAGCCAGAATACTCACAAACAACAAGGTTAAAATCGCATGTAGACTCTCTCATGGTCTCAGCAATGTTTCCAACCATTAAGATGGCTGACCGTGCAGCATGGCGATGTCACATAACCAGACTCTTCTTGCCACGTTTCATCATTTACAGACGTCATCAGGGCCGTGGCTATGTCTGTACAGACCGCCATATAAATACAATCAAGGCCGGAAACAAGGTGTGTATAATTGCTGTGCTCCAAAGCCCGGAAGTGAGCAGATTGCATCACACAAGAAGTAACGCAACTGCCCCTTGTAATTCCTGCGCTCCAAAATCCGGAAGCAAGCTAGATGTGTTATTCCGAAGGGCCACACAACAGCGTCTCAACTAGGGGAAAAAATTCATATATCATGAATGTGTTCAAATGAAAGAACATGAGCACACTCAAAAACATCAAATAATGAAAAATAATCAATTGTAACAATAAAATAAACTCATATATAATTAAAATATAATATTGTGTGACCTCAATGATTTGGGTGCCCTTACATTTTTTAAAAGGAATCTATTAGGACAGAAATGTGAGAGCTGTCATTGTAGATTTGTTTGTAAAGTTGCATGCTTGATCATGGTCATCCAGATCCTTTATATCTATAAATCTACTATTCGTTTTGATGTACAGGTTTTACAAATGGTAATTGGTTAAAAGGTTTTTTCTTTTTCTTTTGCTAAGAAAACTATATTTACTATATCAGGTTTTCTGTATATGAGAGGGATCTACAGTGGATAGGAGAGTAACTGTTCTCAGCTTCAAAGTGTGTACATACAGTGCCTTGAAAAAGTATTCATGCCTCTTGAAATTTTCCACATTTTGTCATGTTACAACCAAAAACGTAAATGTATTTTATTGGGATTTTATCTGATGGACTAACACAAAGTGGCACATAATTGTGAAGTGGAAGGAAAATGGTAAATGGTTTTCAAAATGTTTTACAAATAAATATGTGAAAAGTGTGGTGTGCATTTGTATTCAGCCCCCCTGAGTCAATACTTTGTAGAACCACCTTTTGCTGCAATTACACGTGCAAGTCTTTTTGAGGATGTCTCTACCAGCTTTGCACATCTAAAGAGTTAACTTTTTGCCCATTCTTTGCAAAGTAGCTCAAGTTTTGTCAGATTGGATGGAGAGCGTCTTAACAGCAATTTTCAAGTTTTTCCACAGTTTCTCAATTGGATTTAGATCTGGACTTTGACTAGGCCATTCTAACACATGAATATGCTTTGATCGAAACCATTCCATTGTAGCTCTGGCTGTATATTTAGAGGAGTCGTCCTGCTGGAAGATGAACCTTTGCCCCAGTCTCAAGTCTTTTGCAGACTCTAACAGGTTTTCTTCTAAGATTTCCCTGTACTCCATTCATCTTCCCATCAACTCTGACCAGCTTCCCTGCTACTGCTGAAGAAAAGCACCCCCACAACATGATGCTGCCACCACCATGTTTCATGGTGGGAATGGTGAGTTCAGGGTGATGTGCAGTGTTAGTTTTCTGCCACACAGTGTTTTGCTTTTAGCCCAAAAAGTTCATTTTTGGTCTCATCTGACCAGAGCACCTTCTTACACATATTTGCTGTGTCCCCCACATGGCTTCTCACAAACTGCAAACAGGACTTCTTATGGCTTTCTTTCAACAATGGCTTTCTTCTTGCCTTCCATAAAGGCCAGATTTGTGGAGTCCTCTGTAGCTCCTCCGGGTTACCATGGACCTCTTGGCTGGTTCTCTGATTTAGACCCCTTTCACACTGAGCCGTGTTAGTGTTAAAGTGCCGCTCATTTTATCGGCATTTTTAACCCCCGCTAGCGGCAGAAGAAGGGGTTAAAAATGTCGGTGTTGCGGTGCTTCTGAATCGCTTATCAGGCGCTTGGGAAGCACTGCCCATTCATTTCAATGGGCAGGGAGTTTTGGGAGCTCTGTATACAGCGCTTCCAATCTGCCCCAAAGTTGCTGCTTGCAGGAATTTTCCTAACGTACCGCAAGCGCACCGCCCCAGTGTTAAAGGTCACACTGAAATGAGTGGGAGGCGGTTTTCAGGTGTTATTTAGAGGCTATTTCTAGCGCTAAAATGCCAGAAAACCACCTCAGTGTGAAAGGGGTGCTCTCCTTGCTTGGTCTGTCAGTTTAGGTGAACGGCCATGTCTTGGTAGGTTTGCAGTTGTGCCATACTCTTCCCATTTTCGGATGATGGATTGAACAGTGTTCTTTGAGCTGTTCAAACCTCAGGATTATTTTTTATAACCCAACCCTGCTTTAAACTTCTCTGCAACTATATCCCTGACCTGTCTGGTGTGTTCCTTGGCTTTCATGATGCTGTTTGTTCACTAAGGTTCTCTAAGAAACCTCTGAGGGCTTCAAAGAACAGCTGTATTTATACTGAGAATAAAGTACACACAGGTGTACTCTACTAATTAGCTGACTTAAGAGGGGAAATGGTTCCACTGTTTTAGTTAGGGGTATCAGAGTAAAGGGGGCTGAATACAAATGTACGCCACACTTTTCAGATATTTGTTTGTAAAAAAAAATTGAAAACCATTTATCATTTTCCTTCCACTTCACAATGATGTGCCACTTTGTGTTGGTCTATCACATAAAATCCCAATAAAATAAATTAATGTTTTTGATTGTAACATGACAAAATGTGGTATGAATACTTTTTCGGCACTGTACACTATATGGCCAAAAGATTGTGGACACCTGACTATATGAGCTTGTTTGACATCCTATTCCAAAACCATAATCATTAATATGGAGTTGACTCTCTTCCAAGATTTTGGAGTGCATCTGTGGGAATTTGTATGCGCTCAGCCAAAAGAGAATTTGTGTGATGCGCTAACCTTAAACAAGAGGATCTTGCTCAAAATGCGCATTCCAGTTCATCCCAAAGGTGTTCAGTAGGACTGAGATCAGGTCTGTGTGCAGGGTCTTTGAGTTCCCCCACACCAAACTTGTCAAAACATGCCTTCATTGACCAGCCATTTGCACCTAAATTAAATATTATGGAAGGGTAACATGGTTACGTTATTAACACTCAAGCCGAGGTGCATGTACAAATGCCTCAGCAGTCTAATGTAGAGCACAAGACTCCTCTTTCAGCAGAGAAGAATGAGTGAAAATGAGGCAGATCTAATTTTATTGCAGTTACTTCTGAACATCTTATTTTACTGCTCTGCTATTTCCCGGGTGGAAAACAGGCAATATGCTCATGTAGACAAGCCCTACATTTCTGTTTTCCATGGTGTCAGAATTTACACAAAACTTTCCAGCTTGGCCTATCTGCATTCCTAACGACATGGCCATGATATCTCTTGTGTAGGTTTAGGTGTATTGGCTATATATGTTGTATGTGACCACACATTGGGGTTGATATACTAAAAATTGAGAGTGCAAAATCAGGTGCAGCTCTGCATACAAACCAATCAGCTTCCAAGTTTTTAGTCAAAGCTTGTACGATCAAGCTGAAGTTAGAATCTGATTGGTTACTATGTACAGTTGCACCAGATTTTGCACTCTGCAGTATTAATAAATCAACCCTGCTGAGACATAGGAAAAAGTGGTCTTTGTGGCTGGCTGTAGCTGGGCTTCATACTTTAACCAGCAATGGAAAAACTAGAATGTCATGGGTTGCTGAGGAAAGAAAGGTTGCTTTCACAATCATATACCACAGAACACAGGTCAAGTCCTAGACTATTGGGTTATGCAGCTGCCTTCAAGTGATAAGACACTGGTAAACAAAGCTGCAAGTACAGCTCTACATAACTCTTCTCATTCCCAGCAAGCCATGGGGTTTTTTTTGCCAGTGTCCTTAGGTGAATGGAAATTTTCTCTCTGCTCTGAGAGAAGCAAACTCCTTTGTTTTGGTTTTCCTTTTTTCTCTAGATATTCTCTTAGTAAGATAAATGATAAATCGGTTAATTTGGCTCTACCTTGGTGGACCATACCCGGACCCGTTGGGAAGATGCCAGGTCAGTCTGTAATGTTGATTAGGGCACTGGATCCTGCTTTTGGTGCTCACCTAGGCACTGAGTTCAACACAATGTGTCAGTCACAGGGTGGAACCCTGTCCCTGAAGATCTCTCGGGGTATGCCCACCAGGAGGAAGAACTGGATGGTGTTTGGTTCCCAAAATTCTCATTGGCTGACTTGAAAACAGTGCAGACTAACCACTAAAGTCAAGGCTGTGCCCTATTTAGTACCCACTGTGCTGTTGCTTCGGTCCCTAAGAAGTGAACAGATGAGAGCAGTTTGGTCGCCCACTTTTTAAAATTTGGCACTTTTTTTGTCAAGCCACTGGGGCTGAGGCCAGACATACATTTTCTGAAAGCACAGGACTGACAGACTATAAAGAGAGTGCTGCTGATTTTATAGGTCTTGTGATAGTTGTGCTAATTTATTGGCACACACAAAAACACAAACCTGCAAGTAAAGCTTGAAGACAAAACTGTACTGAGTTAATAAATGACAAACATTTGTAAATATAGTGCCTTTTTGTGAAACAATGAAAATCTAAGGTATACACAACTGTAAAGAAGCATCTTATTCTAAAAATATTGAGGTGATCATTTTTACAAGTTTGTAAAAGACCCCCCCCCAACTATACATTTTTCTGAAAGCACAGGACTGTAAATAAGCAGTTTATACTAAACATCTATCTAATGCATGATCCATAGTGCCGTGTATGCACTGCGTTGCTGTATGTTGTGATAAAATAATGCAGGCATACATTTTGTCACAATGAAGTGCGTTGCAACATGCAGTTAAATAATTGTCATTTTAATAAAAGTTCAAAGAAAAAAAACCAAGCGCTGCTATGTGTTGTAACAATACGCTGCAGCACAAGAGAGCAGTGCACACCAGTGCATGCTCATTATCCGCACCATAATTCACGCCTGCTGGTGTGAAAGGTCCCTTAATGTGTCGGTGCACCGCAGTGCATTACCACAATGTGTAGTTTGTGCGTGTGGGGGTGGAGGGTTAGGCTTGAGATGGACCGTAGATATTTCTTATTATCTGCCTCCCCTACAGCACTGTAAAAGCAAACAAAGAAATTTAACAGAAAAATATTTTTTTTAATTAAAAAATAAGTCTAAAGGAGGTGCATTTTTTAAAATACACACAGTTCGTAAAATTTTGTAAAATTTGCTGCATTCAGATCTGTGAACCAAAAATTTGCATCTGTGGTCTGTAAACTCCACGTGTATGCATCTATATACTGTACATCTATGTGCATGCATATGTGCATTCATGCGTAAATGAAATAATGAAATGTTACAATGGTACGTCCTATCAGGTATGCAAAGGAAAAATGGGTTGAGGCTATTATGGACTTTCATGGTACCATACACAGGCTTGACATAAAAATTTTATTTTATTTCAAAAATTGATTAAAACATACATTAAAAAAAGGACATGACAAAGTATGGCCCTATACATTGAGCTCTATAAAATCACAGATGGAGTGACACTAGGAAATAGTATATGCCAAGTTGACAATGGTTATTTGCTAGTGCCACTCTGTGATTTTATAGAGCTCCATGTATAGGACATACTTTGTTGTGTCCTTTTTAATGTATGTGTATGCTAAGCCTGTGTACGGTACCATGAATGTCCATAATAGCCTCAGTCCATTTTTCCTTTGCAAACGTAATACTTGGCTGAAGAAAAGAATGAAGGGAGAATTTTTTGGCAGTTGTTACATGTGTATATGCAAGCACATTTTGGTCCTTGCTTATGTAGCGCTGGTAGATTTACAATCTACCGCAGATTAGGTAAATTTAGTAAATTGTGTGTTAGGAAGGTTAAAAGTTCGCCTCTGTTCCAGCTTGGCTGACATTGTGTGTGCTTCTGTGCTGACCGGTGGGTGTCGCTGTTACCATTAGTCAGTGTTGGAAGAGCAACGTGTCGAAGATGCTCCTCTGTCTCGGAGGCAAGCTCGGTGGAGGTGGTCCTCCGAGTTGCATTCTGGGCGAGGGTATTTATGGGACAGACGCCATGTTCTAAGGTCGTTTTGAAGCCACCTGCTGGCCCTCCTGGCCGACAGGTATGTGTTAAGGAGCTACCTCGTGGTCCTCCGATCGGGAGGCCCACGATGCTACGGCGCAGGGGTGGGTCCGGAGGCTTGTCTGGGGCCTATCACTGCGGCCGAGGAACGGTCCTGAGCTGTCGGTCCTGTGTGACGAAGCTGGACAGCCCAGGAGATCCCAGGGGAGGACCCGTCTTGGAGAGATCACGCAACGTGCTGGTCTGTAGAGGGGCCTGGTGACTCGGCTGGAGGACGTATCCAAAAGAAGTAACCATACAGCATAGTGTCGCCGGTTCGGCTTAAAGGTTCAGGCACTGTGGCTGACTATTCACTGCAGAAGATCTGATACATCCTGTGGCAGAGGATCGTGCAGATTTACCCTCCCCCCCCCAAATAAGTTTGTGGCAGAGACTTTCAATTCGTGCTGCGTACTGGCTGCTAGACTGGCGAGAGAGGCCTATCCAGACGAGCAAAGAGTGTGTCCCATGAAGGGAACGCATTCCACATAATTATCTGAATTCTACCGGGACATTTGTCGCTAAGATTTTGCAAGAAGATATTTGAGTTTCTCCTGAGAGTTTCCTTTTCCATCTCTTTCCTACTACTTCCTAAAGTTTGACTGTTCAATAAAGCATTGAAAATGTACTCCAGTGTTGGTGCGTGTGTCATCCAGCAGTAAACTCAGCGGAACCCCTAGACCCGGTGTCGTTGAAACAGAGGGAAGCAAAGTGAAGGTAACAGACCCCCTTAAACCAGCAGCTCCACCGTGAGTTAGTGCTACACTTACATTATTTTTTTTTTACTCGGGATCTTTCTGTCAGTCTCTTCCAGTCAGATCCTGTGTAAATACATCCGTAATTTCTGTAATTTATTACAACATGTGCAAGGACTCTTAAATAAAGTAGCCTTGTTTGATGTAAAAGATGAAATAACATACTTCTTAAAAAGAAAATCCGGAATCTTTCATACTTAGCAAATCCTGAAGCATGAGACGGAATGGTTTTTTGTACTCTTATCATATCCCGTCTAGACTACTATAACTCCCACCTCTGTGTATTCATGCTGAGCAGTCTGGCTCTGCTCCATCATAGCATGATTGCTGCAGCCAATCTCCATCCCTCCCACCCATCTTACGCCATTCTATATGTGCGTCTTTATAATAGCTTCTTATTACTGGCAGAACACATTAGAAATCCGGTTTGATGCAATTTAAAGAAGTAAGACTCAGAAGTCCCCAAATAATACAAATTGCAACCTTTTTTGTTTTCTGTAGTGTGATGCTGTTGGTGACATTCTTTTCTAACTTCTAAGAACAAGCATGCAGCTATTGAAGTCAGAACACCTTCTTCAATAACCTTATATGTCACATATGCAAAATACCATTTACTCTGTAATTGTTTTTTTTTTTTTATATACCTCCACAATAAACTTTATTGTGGAAAAAAAAAACTTGTTCTCGATGAGTGAATAAGAAAATTCTCAATTTCACTCATGGAGCTGCTTAGGTGATCCTTTTTTTTTTTTTTTCTTTATTTAGAATTGTGGCTGTGTATAGGGTAGGTTAGATCACTTCATTTAAAAGTATACTTATAAAAGAATCTGACATTCACAAAACATTCACTGCAGATGAAACGTTTGGATGCATGTGTTTTAAATTACAGTGGTTGATTTATTACCGGTGAATGTTTGGTTAAACTCACATTCACTGTTTTATAAATATGAGCGTAATATTGTGTTCTTTGAAGTTGTGATTTTCTCCTCTCTTTTTCCTGTTTTCTTTTTTTTCCCCCATCTGTTTATTTCTTTCTGTGAAAAAAAATGTTAAATAATGAACTAACAGTAGTTAGTTAAATTCAATTGGACTTGCCATAAAGAACCAATAAGCGGTGAAGCATATTCAGCATTAAAGAAATGGGCCAGCTGAATGTGGCCAACTGCTACAAACTACTACATGACTTGAATAAATGAGAGCCTTCACAGATACGTACTATCCTGGATATGTTGGGACAATCCCATATCTTGGTACTCTGTCATGTCGATGCAGTGTCCTGGGCTATGTCCCGCATCAACCTTATTTCAGTTACTGCACATGTGAAGTAACTCTAAAAGGCTAAATAGATGTGGGAATCGGGGTTCTGGGTGGGTATTTCCACATATTTAGAGGCAGGGTTGTGCAGCAGCTTCCTTACTCACTTTTCTTCTGCTGCCTTCACTGCCTATGCCCTCAGATCTTGCCTATATGCCCACTCTTCTGTCGTGCTCCCACCCAGAAAGTCATTTACTTTGGGACCTCCTCCCCCATTCCCTTATTCAGCTACTGCCAGCAGAATGAGAGGAGGAAGTGAAATCCCACAACTGGTGTTGGTTCTGCTGACTTTCAGCACTGCTAGAGGTGATTGATAACATTGGAACGGGCACTACTAGGAGTGCATGTAAATTTTACAATTTTACAAAATGGGAGGAGCGGCGTGCTGACGTCACCACATACCGCGCTAGTCCCGGAAGCAACGGGCAGCATACTCGAGCCGGCCGGCTTATGTCTTTTATACTAAACGCTATTGTTCTTCATTTTAACTGTAAGTGCATTACTTTTTTATTCCATAAACTTTTTAAAACGTATTACGCTATGGAAGCTTTTTTATATCCTTTTATGGGGGATGAGTACCTATCTGCCTTATAGAAGATATCTTGTGGGGAGAGCCCAAGGAGCCATCCAGGTTGAAAGACCTGAGGCTGGGGTAGAAAGCCACAGGCATGCACGATCTCCTTTAAAATGAGATCTTAGGAGCTGGTAAGCGGCAGTATTTTCATTGGTGGAGGCACCCTTCTGTCATCACATTCTTCTTGGTGTTGCGGTTGCACGATTTACATTGTCTGGACGTTTGCTAAGCCATCACTTGGAAGACTGTTCTGCTAGTGAACCTTTTTTCCTATAGCCCATTGGAGTGGACTTGATTTTGTTTACATCATTCATTTCACTTATGTTTCTTATTATATCATTTCTCGCACTTGTCACTGGTGGCTACATTTCAGTGTGTATATATTAATTTCCTTTATTTAGATGTGATAGAATTTTTTGCATTTATATATATTTTTTTCCAATTTATTTAGCGCAGCTTTTTTTTGTATGAATTATTTAGTGTGTGTGTCTCACATTTTAGTTGCAGCTTTGTTCACTTCATACATTGTATATTCTCTTATACATGTTTTATGGGGATAGCGCAGTCATTTTACCTTTTTTAAATTTTACAATCCGTCTGTCGGCTTTTAGGTGGAAGTGATCTGGCCGCTTTTGCCAAGAAAGAAGCTAATGCAGAGTGATCTTGCTCCATTAGTGTGAGTTGAGGGTAGAGGAAACAGTGGGGTATAATAAATCCCTCATGTCTGAGAACCTGTCACAATAAAGATTCTATCATATAGGGGTTATCGAGCCCCCACTTGAGAGAAATAAAGTTAAATTAAAAAAAAGTGCTTAAAATCCTCCCAGTAAATTTTTGAGCCCTATTGCCCCTATGTACAAAACCATTGATTGTGCTATACATGTTACAGATCACCAAGCTTTTGAGAGTGAGAACAATAATTTGAGATCCATTATTCACTGTTACCTTTCAACTGATGACATGTAAGGGTATTTTCAGGGCCAGTGCTCCCGCTAGGTGAACTATGGGGTGCAGCCATGGCTGCTGACTTCCATATTAGCCTTTACACAAGGGGTCCTACACACGGCTGGGGCGCTGACCGACTGCAGAGAAAGCAGCAGCCTTCGAGGACATCCATTACGGCTGCTGAAGAGAAGATCAGCAGCAGCTCAGCCTGTGAAAAGGGTGACATCGGAGGAGGCGAACACAAGGTCAGCGAAGGAGGTGGGCACGAGGTCAGCAGAGGAGGCAAAGGAGGTGGGCACGAGGACAGCAGAGGAGGCAGGCACCATGTCTCTGAACGTAGCTGGTGAGTCTGCTCTCTGATCCTGTCACCCGTGCGGCCCTAGCCAAAACTAACGACATCCTGGCCACACACCCCAGGCCGGGGGTGAGTCTTGCCTAGGGCGTGAAATAGTTAAGCACCTGCCCTGAGTTTTTTAAAGCATCACCTATAGAAATTTTTTAATACTGACGTTTGTCACTGTTTCACAGGCAGGCATGATTGTAATACTGAATATTGCATTTGCATGGACTAAAATTATTTTTAGTGTATTTTTTGCAGAAAATTTGCACTTGATTAATCTTGATAAACTGTTGCACTAATCATGTGGTATAAAAAAAATGGAACTACTGCCATTTTATTCCCCAGGGTCTCTGCTTTTAGAAAATAAATACTGTTCGGGGGTTATAACTAATCTTCTGGCCTAAAAATTTTTAACATGCAAAAAACACTAAAGCTTTTCCCGCAGCAACAGGTTTAAAGCCCACTGCACCCTGTAACGATATCATGTACTGGACACACGAAAAGCTGTATCTAGTGGCCATGTTGTTTGAGAACCTTAGGGCAGTAATGACAGCTTGGCGAACAGTTTAACATTGCAGTAGAAATCTGAACACACTCCCTCCTCCCTTATTTCCAGGAATTCATAGGGTTATACTTCAAAAGAGCTGTTATCTCAATATAGAGAAAGCAGGACCAGGCTAGGTCTGAAAAAACAGCTAATGTTGGCCTGGCAGGATGTCCAGGCCTATCGTAAAACTGTCCAGAGAACCAACAGATACCGGTCGTAAATACCTTAATGCAAATAAAGCTTAAACAGTTGGGATAGTTCTGAAATTTCAGCGTGTTTCATAACTTCCAAATTAATAATAGCACAGCCATAATATGGACATATTTAGTTTCTTCAGATAATTTGTAAAATTTCAAGTCCAGACAGCCCTGTGTCAGATCATATGGGAAACCACCGGTACCCCTTATTACTCCTAGGTAAATTAGACATTGGAGACCTGGCATTTTTTTTATCTGTTTTGAAGGAAATCTCACGCTGAACAATAACATGGATATTTGCAGTCTGTAAACAGTATAGATGCAGAGATATGAATATGTATCACAAAGTTTACCTGGGACATGGTCATGAATATAGAGACCTCCCAGTAACCAACCCCTAAACAAGATGACCAGACGATTGGTTGCTGTCAACACCCCTTTGATATGACAGAAAAGAGGAGATGCCAAAACAATGCTCAGTTCTCCTTTTTTCTCCTTTTACCATCCAAGCAGGAACATTTGCCAAGTTTGAGAACCGATTACCCAGCTCATCGATTGAACTCTGATCAATTCTGCAATATTTATTGCAAGTATTCTTCCTCCCCAATTCTACTTGATTTCTTTGTGGCTGTATATTGTCTTTATCTCTTTGAAACATCTTTTTTTTCTGTAAATGTTTTACTTGCACCAATTTTGATCTTTTTTTTTTATAATCTTTATTTATCAAACATTTTTACACAAATTTTTTATAAAACATATACACATACATACATTTGTCAAAAGTGTGTTAAGTTATACTCTAAATTTCATATTCGGTTCATTTTATGTAACCTTGTGATCTTCGTTAGCACCAACCGCATACATTACTAAATATAGTTCATTACCCTGTTTTTAGCTAAACCCATATTCCTGTAACACACAACTACCCCAATCCCCTTCTACCACACCAATCACATACAACCTACCATTCAACTATCCATCACACCACCAAACAAACAGCCAAACAACAAACAAAAAGAAAAAAAAATTTACCCATCAGAGGAAATTCTCCAGGTTCCTCCATCTATCCATCATATTATTTGCTCTATCTATATCCCATGTTTTACTCTAGACTCTTCCCACATCCTTCATGTAATTAATTATTTATATCCTTCCACTAACATCCTCTCTTCTAAAGAACGCATCACGCCCATTTCACATTCCCACTCTTCTATGGAGGGAGCAATTTAATTTTTCCATTTTCTGGCTATAACGGTGCGTGCCGCAGTTAAAAAGTACTTCAAAATTCCCTTTTTTATATTTTTTATTGATCCAGGGATCATTGACAATATTGCCACATATATATCTGGTTGTACATTTACCCCTGTTGCAGCCCTATATATTTTAAATACCCTTTCCCAGAATGATTGAATTTCTGGACAGAAGTACCAAATATGTGACATTGTGCCTCTTGCTGCGCCACATCTCCAACATCTATCTGTATTATCTGAGCTTATTTTGTTCATATCTACTGGACATTTGTACCATCTGGCTAGTATTTTATAATTTCTTTCTTGGTGTCCAGTAGAAATTGATAGTTTATGTGTTAATATAATTGCTTTATCCCATTTAGCTCTGGGGATAGTATTCCCTAGTTCTTCCTCCCATTTTTTTATGTAATATATCCCTTCCTCTTTATTCTCTGAGATTAAATATTTATACACAACAGATAGGGTATGTGTAGGTCTATGCTTCTGTAACAATATTTTTTCTAACCCTAAAAATGGTCTATTTAATACGAACTCCTTCATCAAAGATAAAATATATTGTTGGAGTTGCCCATATTGTATCCATTTC
This sequence comes from Aquarana catesbeiana, assembly GCF_042186555.1. NCBI lineage: Eukaryota > Metazoa > Chordata > Amphibia > Anura > Ranidae > Aquarana > Aquarana catesbeiana. Next base: position 585,352,710 of record NC_133326.1, read on the forward strand.
TTTCTATGTTCGATACCAAGGGCATCTAATGGGGGGAGTCTATTTTCATCCATTGTTTCCACTATCCTCGTATCATCCCGCCTCTGCCATTTAAAAAAGGTCTTGGCTTTAAATGCAAGTGGGAATTCTGGGTTGCTAAAGAGGGGGGTCATCGGGCCTCTCAATGTTGATCCTATCCCCCTTTTTATCAAATCGTCCCACACTTTCAAGGTTGATACTACTAAGGAGGGCATATCCCCATCCCGGGGTCTATATTCCCTCTTAATCCAAGGTAATGATTTCAGTTTTATATCTGTGACTTCTTCCTCCAGTTTTACCCATTGTTTGCAGTCTATATTATGGAACCAATCCACAATCCTGGTTATAAATATTGATCTAAGATACAACGATATATCTGGGAGTCCTACATCTTTTTTTAATCTATATAGTGTTTTTCTATTTATTATGGCACTCTTTTTTGCCCAGATGAAACTTCCTATAACCTTACGAAGTTGATTCAATAAGTTTCTTGAGGGATATATGGGTATCGTCTGAAATATATATATAATTTTGGGTAGTATATCCATTTTTATAATATTTATCCTTCCCATCCAGGAAAAGGTCCCTTTGTCATAAAGTTGTAATGTTTTTGTTATTTTGCGTACTAATGGGAGATAATTAAATTCCTGTAACCTATTCATCTCTCTAGGGATAAAGGTTCCAAGGTATCCAATTCCCTCTACCTGCCATTTAAACGAAAATTTTTTTTTTAAAAGCTCAACCAAAGAATTTGTCAGAGAAATATTTAAAGCCTCAGATTTATTATAATTCACCTTGAAATGACTCAGGTCCAAATCTTTTAAATTCTGCTATTAGGTTAGGTATTGTCACCAACGGATTTGTGATGTACAATAACAAGTCATCTGCATATACTGACATTTTATACTCTATCTCCCCAACCTTAATGCCTTTTATATCATTATTCCGAATCGCTATTAGAAGGTGTTCCATAACCAATATATATAAGATTGGGGATAGTGGAAATCCCTGTCGAGTTCCATTAGTGATATGTACTATATCCGATAAATCCCCATTTGCCCGTATTCTAGCCACTGGATTATGATATAGGGCCATTATTTTATCCAGCAGTAGGGGACCAGTCCCCCACTGCTTTAATGTCTCTTTGAGAAAGCTCCATCCCACCCTGTCAAATGCTTTTTTGGCATCTACTGCCAACAGGCAGGATGGGATGGAGCGTCTCTGGGCATACTCCACCAGTGTCAATGTTTTTAGCGTGTTATCTCTCGCCTCTCGTCCCTTTATAAAACCCACTTCGTTTAAATGTATATATGCTGGTACTATCGGAGTAAGTCTGTTGGCAATAATCTTTGAATATAATCTAATATCAATATTAGTCAAAGAAATTGGTCTATAATTATCACAGATAGAAGGATCTTTTTCCGGCTTAGGTATAAGTGAGATATATGCCTGTAAACTATGCGGGACAAACGGTAGAGAGGTAGATACTGAATTGAAAGTTCTCTTGATAATAGGAATTAAGACGTCTTTAAATGTTTTATAGAACCGTGGAGTAAAACCATCCGGGCCTGGACTTTTTCCTGGCACTAATGAATCGATTACTTTTTGTATTTCTACCTCCGAAAATTCTTGTTCTAACTGTTCTATTTCTGCTGTTGCCAATGATGGTAATGCCGTATCTTTTATATACTGATGTATATTTTGTTGAAATCTTTCAGGATCTATATTTGCTAATTGGTTTGGTAAATTATATAGACTATTATAGAAAGTCTGGAATGTTTTTAGGATACTTTTTGGGTCATAAATTGTTTCATCATTTTCTGACTTGATTTTAACAATAGATGAGGTATTAACTCGCTGACATAGAGCTCTTGCCAATAGTTTACCAGGTTTATTACCATGCTGATAATATAACGTACGGTTTTTATCCCTTATATGAAGTGTCTGTTCATTTAGTAAATTTTGTAGTTCTGTTTTCTTTTCTATTAATTCTAATAATTTTTCTCTAAGAGGATTTTGCTTATGTTGAATTTCCAATTTTGGTATCTCCTTCAAAAGTTGGGTCATTCTATTCCCTTTTACCTTTTTTAATCTAGCCCCATGCTTTATAAATAGGCCCCGAACTACACATTTCAGCGCTTCCCATTGGATCGGTAGGGAGGTAGTATCATTTATATGATCTTTAGAGAAGTTCGTTATTGCCCTCTTAATCTCTGAAACGCATACCTCATCATATAACAGATTATCATTTAATTTCCAAGTACCTCTTGTACCCCTCTCCTTAGAAATATCAATTACCAGAAATATTGGCGCATGATCTGACCATACGGCGCTGCCTATTTCAGAGGAAGACGTCACAGCTACTGCCAACTGATTTATCAGAAAGAAATCAATTCTATGATAAGTACCGTGGACTTTAGAATGGAACGTATAATCCCTTTCCAGGGGATGAAGCGCCCTCCATATATCAACCAAATCGTGCTTAGCCATTATTTCCTTAAATTTTCTTTTGTCCTTAGCCTTCTGTATTATTGATGTTGCTGTAGTGTCCCTATCATTATCAAGAATAAGATTAAAGTCTCCACCTATTATCGTGATCCCTTCCGCTTTTTCCATAAGATCTGTTATCAATTGTGCTCCTATTCTAGATTGTCCCTGATTAGGTAAATATATATTAATAAATGTTTATTTCTTACCATATATTAGGAGTTTAAGAAATATTGCTCTACCATCTCTATTCCTCCACTGTTCCAAAATCTGATGTGGTAATGACTTATGTATCGCTATGGAGACTCCTCTCGATTTTGAATATGGGAAGAAATCATAATACCATGCATTATAATATCCCTTTTGTAAATTAGGTATATGATCCACCCGAAAATGGGTCTCTTGAAAAAAAAACACCTTCACTTTTTGTTTATGGAAAGAGTATAGAGCCTGCGACCTCTTTGCCGCCGAGTTAAAACCTCTGACGTTATAAGAGCATATTTTTATTGAGTCCATAAAGGAGAAGAAAAAAAAAAAATTAGACTAACACTCACTCACCCCTCACCCCTCTCAATCCAAACACACAAACCTAACCAGTCACTACCTACTCGACTCCTTTGAGTCTAACCTTACCAAGTAAGTTCCCTAAATTGGGGAATGAGAGGAGATCCTCCCAGGATTGAACGTGCCTAGCCCAGGCTATATTATTATTATTACAAGAGAAGAAGAAAAAAAAAAAAAAGGGGAGAGGGTGGGGGAACCCCAATGTAATAATATATCCTATCCCTCCTTAACCCTCCAATCTCATCATGTAACCCAGGATACATAATAAATAAATCCACTAGTCACTTATCCCCTTATTGTTCTGCAGTCTCATAAAATAACCGTTTCCCCACTCTCCCCCGATAGCCAACCAAATTCTATTTACCATTATGAGAGAGAGGAGAAAAAAAAAAACCCTACCCCACCTAGTGAGTTTAAATACCATTCAGCTATCCAGTGTTAGTACATATACATAGCAGTTATGTCCCATATACCCTTAGTGGCAAGTATAAAAAATTATAAAAAACATCTTTTTTTTTTAGCATATACTACAGGATCGAACTAGATCACATACCAATACCTAGAGTGCCAAACCCCCCCCCCCCCCCATCCGCCATTAGTGCTAATCAAATACATAATTACTAATACCCTACATGACCCCTCGTGTATCAATAGTGCCAAATAAAATTGTTAACCCCTGCCAAACCTGGTTTATGTGCCATACACCTATCTAGTGTTGGTACCTATACACAGCATTTATATCCTATATATCCTTAGTGCCAAGTATATTAAAAAAAAAAAGTCTTTTTTTTCTTCTTTTCTCCCTTCCTTTCCCTTCCCCCTCCCCCCTTCCCTTCCTCCCTTCTCGCCTTCAATTATATAAAACATAATATTAGCATATAACATAAAATCTATCACCATCACATATTTATTAAAAAAAAAAAAAAATCACCCCTCCCCCCCTTAGTGCTAATCAACTACATTGTTAATGATACCCATACATGACCCCTCATGTATCAATAGTGCCAAATTAACACATACTTTTAACATACAACATATGATCAATCATCTCCTTGTGTAATAAAAAAACAAAAACAACCCCCCCCCCCCAACCACACCTAGTGAATTGATGTGCCTTACATCTATCTAATATTAGTACATATACAGTTTTATCCTATAAATCCCTAGTGCCAAATATAAAAATATAAAAAAATATCAAAAGCATATTTTAGCATATAACATATGATCAAACTCAATCACAATCATCATAAACCCCGCCCCCCTCCCCTCCACCACTACTGCCTTCTATCTTCCTCTATATCAGTGGTTCTCAACTCCAGGCCTCAGGACCCACCAACAGGCCAGGTTTGCAAGATAACTGAAATACATCACAGGTGATATCACTTGCTGCTCAGTGATTGCAGTATTCTAGTCTGCATTTCCCCAAGGCAATACTTAAAATCTGGCCTGTTGGTGGGTCCCGAGGACTGGAGTTGAGAACCACTGCTCTATATTGTCTCAGATCCAATCCCTGATAAGAATGTGGCCAATATGGCAAATTGATCAAAGGCAGTTGCAAATGTCTTGAAAATTCAGGAAGATCATCAATGTCATGAAAAATATATTTTGACAGGTCCTGCAAAAATATAATCTGCGCACCCTCATATTCAAAGTCCCGGTGCCGCCGTGTCGCTGCCATAATGTTTTCTTTGACCTGAAAGAAATGTACTCTACAAATCACATCTCTAGGTTTTCCTGAATCATAGACTTTAAGACCTTGGATTCTATGGACTATGTCGATCTCCAGTTCAGTCTCACTTGGACGTTCTAACAATGAATTAAATATACCTTGGAGAGTTTTCTTAAGGTTTTCTGCATTCACTGTCTCTGGAAGACCTCTAACTCTTATATTGTTTCGTCTACTTCTATTTTCAAGGTCATCCGTGATATTTATTATGTAGCTTAAGTATCGGTCGTATTCTACCTTTTTCTCTTCTAATAATATCAATTTTTGATCCATATTTGCAATTTTAGTGTCCATGTCCATGATCTTATTTTGTGTGTCAGTCAGAGATGATTTCAGAGTTTGTATTTCAGACTTATAAGAGGATTCTAGTCTGTGTATATATTTGTCCATATCTTCTCTAGTTGGTAGAGCTTTTATATATGCCTGTAGGTCCCATATGGGACCCCCTTCTGCTCCCTCCATATCCATCATAAGGTGGTGTGTGTTCTCGCTGGGGCTATTACTAGTTCCATGCTCTACTTCTCTAGCTGGGGATGAGAAATATAGCTCAGTTAAAGTAGAACTGTTTTGTTGATCTTGTGATTGTTGGAAAAAACCTTTAATATCAGACTTTTGTGTCGAAGCAGGTTTATGGGGATTCTTAGTTGTCCCCCCTGATGATCCCCTTTTTGTTTTCTGGGTATGCGTGCTTTTAGGAGGCATATTCTACTTAGGATATTTAACAATAAGGGAGTATAGCTCTCACCTATACCCCTTCCTTACAACCTTATTTCCACTGAACTATATAATCTCCTCTAAAGTCCGTTAGAGCACCAGTGTTATTCCTTTACTTTATAGGCTGAACCAAATCAGGAAAACGTTCATCAAATATTTATATGTAAAAGGCGCTTTTTACCTTGCCTTTATCCACGTCTTGTGCCTTTTGGAAGTTTTGGTGGTATACCCTGTATATGTCCGGGAAAAACCACACTATTCCCCGCAGCAGATATGAAGGCTCCTCGAGAAATATTCCAGGGTTCAGCCGGTTACACGGTATCTTCCCCTCTGCTCTCAGTGGGACTCGATTCCTTCTATACACGCCGTCTCTCTCTCCGCCCGGTCCGTGAGGTTCCACTCCCCCCGAGTGTTTGACTGAGCTCGGTGGAACTCGGTAGCATTCGGAAGGACTCGGCGGGACTCGGCTCGCCTCGTGCTTTCCCGGTGAGGTTCGGATCCAACCGCTCACTCTCACCGCCTTCTCCTTCCGCGGCCACCCGTCCTCACCACCTGTAAACCCAGCAGGGTCTCAAGGTAAAAGAAAATCCGGCGATCACCCTGGCACACCAGGGGTTTTCCAGAATCAGTAGTGCTCTCGTTAAGCCCTACACGAGGACCTGAAAGCAAAAACACAAAAAAGCAGCTGGCTTAGGGGATTGTTTGTTAGAGCAGTGTGCTGTATGGGAGGACCGGGGAGGTCTAGGGAATCATTAAGACTTGCTGCAGCTAATTGCCTGGGCTAGTGGAGCAAACTCACTGCACGTCCATCCCAGTCAGATCCTCCTCCCCCTCTCGTGTCTCAACTTTGGTCTTTTCATAATAAACCCTTATGTTGAAAAGTGTTAACCTTGTCTCTAAAACTCTTAATGCAAGCTATAACTGAACCTTCCTCTTGAAGAGCACTACTGTTTTAGAGTAAAGCCTCTGAGCAGATCTGTCTGTGGTGGCAGTGTGTGTTGCAGATGCTTATTCTGAAATCATAATTGGTATTGCTAAATTGTCCTGACCCTTCCTAAACAAACATCAGTGGTGGCAGTTAAAGGGTTAATTGCGTAATTAGCCCAGTGACAATCGCTCTCAGGCTGCTGGCACCTAGATTGTGATCCCGCAAGCTGGAAAATCTTTGTGCTGGGCGCAGCTAAGAGTGGCATTGTTATGTAAGTGACAGCGTAGTGTGAGGTTGTCCGGTCCTTCGTCAAGTGTTAGCGAGGAGGGCAGGGATCTGACACCCGCATTCATCACACCCCTCTAAAAAAAATTCTTTAATTTCACTTTTCCATTAACTTCAATGCATATAGCTGAAATTATGAAAATTTGCCAGGTTCATCAAATTTTATACTGAAACGCTTAATTTTGCTCATCCCTTTACGCTATGTGATTATTATTAGGCTCCTCAGGCTGGTTTAGGTGTTGGATGTTTGGGAAACAAACAGTATGTGGTTCTTCTAGATTGTAAGCTCTAACGAGCAAGGCCCTCTGATCCCTCCTCTATTGATTTGTATTGTAAGTGTACTGTCTGCCCTCATGTTGTAAAGCACTGCTCAAACTGTTGGCGCTATATAAATCCTACAATAATAATAATAATAATAGGTTGAATCTGAGAGCGGTGCTGTTTTGCTTAAAGGAATATTCCAGTATGGAAGACAATTTCTTTAATTTGTAAGAAAAGTGCCAAAAGAACAAGTTGCTTACACTGAGAATGGATGCAGGTGTCAACTTACAACTGAAAAAATTATTCATCATGCCCACAATTTAAATATTATCTTTGTAAAGCCATTTTCATAGTACACCTACGTGAGTCATAAAAAAGGAATATGATGAAGAATTTTCACTCTCACTGTTGTGTAAACAGGAATCACCCCTGTCTGCCTTAAATTACTATAGATCCCTGCAACCTATGTCGCAAGTTCCACTCACTCCCACTAATTCCAAAGCCTTTGATGAATTCTTTGTGTGAGAGAACATGAAATTCTTCATTCCAACATATGACAGAGCTGCTGGATGCTGTTGAATTTGCTGTGCAAGTTCCAATCTACAGAAAATCTAGTATTTGCACAGATTTGGTATACCGTCTGCCCATCAGGTGCTCAGAGGACACTGGGCTGCCTAACTGCCCCATAACCTAGACTGTAAGATTTTCTGAGGGGCTCATTGGCACTCTAAAGCGAGCATTGGTCTCAACTACATTTATATTCTGGCACCCAATATCCAAGAGGGGAGGCTACTTTAGCAACGGAGGTCAAAGTACAGATTTTCTTTAAGATGCCCATATACAGGTAATTCTTGAGCAACTGGAAAGATAAGGTCATTTTACACTAATATTTAAATCTCGGGAAACCCATGTTAACCACAAAAGTGAATTTTAAAAGTAGGCGATCTCTGAGAAAAAGGTTTGATGCCATACTTTTAGTGTTGGAAAAGAGCACTGTTGATTTAAACATTACCATATGTTGAGGGGTTGATGTCCAGTATGGAATTATGCTCTAATATATGTATTGTACAGGGGGAGGTATATATCCTCTATTTGTTTTAAGATTTCTATGAAATAAAAATTATTGATTTTATAAGTTGTTGACCTTTTTCTGAGAGATCACCCACCTTTAAAATCCACTTTTGTGATTATCACGGTTTCCTGAGATTTAGATATTAGTGTAAAATTAAACAATCTTTCCAGTTACTCAAGACTTATGGGCATCTTTAAAAAAAATCTGTACTTTGACCTCCTAAAGTAATCTCGGATATTGGTGCCACAAAGTTGAATATAGAGTATATAGTAGAGTATATCTCGGGTTTCCCAAGACTTAGATATTGGTATACTACTTTGGATGTGGTGGGTTTTCCCAGTTCTTTCATTATAACTATATGACTATATGAATCATTTTACACTAATCATTTGGGTCTGATGTCCCATGCTGTGCATGCATGGCTATATTATAATCCTTCAAAGATTGGACTTGGAGAAATTGGAATTTTTTTTGTTCAAAATTAAAAAAGTATAAGTAAATATACTTTTATAAGGATATAAAAATATATTTTCCTATTTCAGATAAAAAATAAATGAATAAATTTGTCATTGTCAGGGCTTGTCGTTGGTATGGACATGTTTTCATGCATTTACAGACACCTATACCAGTCTGCAAAAAGGGGGATATTCCAAAAATTAGAGCAACAGTCTATCATGTTTGTAGAGTAGACCTGGCCAATACACGGAACATCTGCTGGTTGATCATAGTTATGATGGAAAGACCAAGCGGATAGGTTTTGAAAGATGTCTAATTACATTCTATCCCTGAACAAACATTTCTATGTAAAAAAAAAAACAGAAATGTCTCCAGGCAGTCAGATTTGATTTTCAGATCTCACTGTTCTGTATGTCTATAACCAGATTCAGGCTTACATGAAAAGGTAATGTTTTCCAGACAAGCAAAATAGAAGAAACTTGTACTTCGGGTCTGTAAACTGTAATCCATATTTTGTGTTACACCTGGTGTTAGACAGACAGGTAGAACATTAAATATAGATAGCAGCTTACAGATCGGGAGTGCGGCATTCTTTTTTTTCTTTTTTTGCTTGTATGTTCTTGTGAGGTGGAGATGAGCCATGTGGAAGACAGCAGAGGAAACAAAGCTCCTTGAGAATAATGTTTGGCAGACTTGGGGCAAGTTCTTCAATCATATACTGCTTGTTACAAACTTTGCATGTATGAAAATGACAAAAGATGACACCTGGACAAAAATATGAGTAATACAATATGTATTATTTGCATTTTTTTCAGGTAAAATATTTTTTTAAAAAACAATTGTACAGCAGAAGATTACCTAAATATTATTTTCTCTGCCAACAAGGATAACTAAACATTCAAAACTCAATATTGACCCTTTTGTAGAGTCACCATCATGTCAAGAGGTGCTCATAGGCAGTAGGATCACGCCTGCGTACTGCATATGTCTATCTGTGCTGTTCCATAAACAGAAATGTTTACTTTTGCAAATGTTTTGCTAGTGCTACTTTTCAGGGAATGCAAAATTAACTGGAAAATGTTTTCCAGCAAGTCTGATCATTGCTTGCTATTATATTTTAAGCAATAAATAAATAAATAAGTAATGTTCTTTGTGCATCTATGAATTAGTTTAATGTTGTTACAGAAGCCTGTCCATCTTCCTGTACCTTATCCGGTAAGAATAATTAAAGCCGAATTCCATTTGTAATGTTGAAGACCGTGCTGGACTGACTGGATTGGTCACTGGTCCTGAATGGGTATTATTATGGGCAAAATGTAAGGAATGCCTTCCGGTGGATAGTGCCCAGTGATGGATGGTGGTGATGGGCCCTCTCGGGGATTGGGCTGCTGCCTTTTCTGTTTGACCTTAAAGTCATTTCAGCATGTAGACTTAGATAAAAAGGAAGGAGTGCCTGGTGTTCAGAGAAATTTGACTTATGAAATATGGTACATGGCTCTTTATTAAAGATTAGCCACATGTACATCAAGCCAGCGTGTTTTGGGGCAATAGACTCCCCCTTCTTCAGAGCTGTCGCTGCGTACTATTTGGTGGTTATGTTGGATCAGGGTTTCTGAATGGCAGGATGCCAGCTTTTGTTGTATATATATTTGTTGATTGCTGCCTATACAACAGAAGCCGGCATCCTGCCATTCAGAAACCTTGATCCAACATAACTACTCATGGGAATCGCTCCCACCAAATAGTATGCAGTAACAGCCCTGAAGCAGGGGGGGTCTATTCCCCTGAAACACGTTGGCTTGATGTACATGTTGCTAATTTTTAATAAAGAGCCATGAATCATATTTTAGACATCACATTTCTCTGGACACTGGGCGCTCCTTTCTTTTTATCAATTTCCATTTGTGGATTTTATTGCAAAGTTACATTGTTCCATCTTGGACCAATGTGGGTATGCATATGCCAGAGCTGTGAGACTGCTGTGGAAGCGGAGAACCATGGTAGTACTCTCTGCTTCTACACTGATCACTGCTGTCTCATGTGTTTCATTTTAAGCAGCTGCCCTGCTGCACAGGGGGTCACTCGCTCGGCACGAGTGCCATTCACAGAACAGATTGTGTTGAGATTGTGACGTCATCATCCCTCATCTTCACCGCATCCAGTCAATAAATGCCTTGCATTTATTGAGAAAAAGGTAGGGCATTCTGTGAATGGCGCCCAGCAAGCAACCCCTCTGGCTACTATGCAGCATTGCAGCAGCTCAGCATAGGACCAGAAGACAGCGGTGATCAATGTAGTAGTGGCAACTACTGCAGTGATTCACTACCTCCACAGCGGTTGCACAGGTATGGCATATGCAAAAATTCAATGGTCCAAGCTGGACCAATATAACTATGCAATAAAATCCACAAGAGACCCAGGTGCCAGACCATTCATTTAAAAAAATATTTTCCAATAAATTATATGTCCTTTTAATTGTTCTAAAAGAGAATTTTGGTTAAAAGAGACTGTTCCTCCATAATAACTGAAACTGTGTATTCTATAGAGAGTGTAATGTGAGCATATAGTTAGTAAATAGAATTAGTAGTCATAGTCAAGGTGGGACCCATGAAATCATGGAACCTGTCACAGTTACACTATATGCGACCCCAGTAGTTACGCCCAAGAACGGAGTATTTCCACATATAAAATGTTAAAGTTGGCAACTGTGAATAGTCTAGTTCTAAATGTCAGACTTTCCTGAGTCAGCCTGTACATGGAGTGCTTATAAATCAAAGTTAGTTACCCATTTACTCTAATTTAGGGTAGGGTATGCTCCAGTCCCCGTATCTTCTGCTTTTTCCAGTTACATGCCTCTTTGTCATTCTGTCAACACTAAAATGAACTCTTTTCTTTCCCCTCCCTACTACAATTGTGTAACATTCACGAGAAGAATCTGTGATGTAATGAAATATGTGATTGTTTGCGTAGTTATGTACACTCTATGACACTAGATATGGGAGCTCTACAAACACTTTGAATAGATATGGTAATGTAAATCTCACTGAGCAATGCTCCAATTCGGCTATAAGAAAGTGTCTTTCACATGTTGCAGGTACATATAAATTAAATGCTGACTTTTGAAAGGCTGCAGCTTAATTAACTTGTTCTTGTCAATGTGCCCACAGACAAGCAATGTTGACTGGATAGGGCAATTATCTTACGTTTGTTGGAAACTTTTGATGAGTAGAAAGTTTGGGCAGGTGGCCAACTGGCCAAATACATCAGAGAATGGTTAGACAGGGAAGCTTGATTTAACTGTCTCAGAAGGGGAGATTTAATAAAACTTGAGCACTCACAATCTGGTACAGCTGTGCATGGTAGCCAATCAGCTTCTAACTTCAGCTTGTTCAAATAGGCTTTGACAAGAAACCTGGAAGCTGATTGGTTTCTGTACAGAGCTGCACTCCCAGTTTTAGTAAATCAACTCCATAATGTCTATAGGCACCTAAACAGGATGAATGCTGTGGTAAAGGGCGCTCCCAATATATATATATATATATATATATATATATATATATATATATATATATATATAAATGTGCACAAATGTCTCAGAAAAAATAATTACCATATCTACTCGAGTATAAGCCGAGTTTTTCAGCTCATTTTTTTTTGTACTGAAAATGCCCCCCTCCTCTTATACTCGAGTCCTCCCGGCGCTGTGCCCATCTGCAGCCTTATGATTTCCCAGTGCAGTGATATATTCAGTCTAGTCGTCGGCCGTGCAGTGTAACAAAGCCCTGCCTTCTCCTTGTCCTCGTTCATGATAGGCTGAACACTGACTCACTGCTGGGAAACTGAGTCAGTGTTCCGTCACTGGTGAGGAGGAGGCGGTGCTTTGTTACACTGCATGGCCGCCGACTAGACTGAATATATCACAGTGCCGGGAGATAATAAGGCTAGCAGATAGGCACAACGCCAGGAGATCATAACGCCGGCACAGCGGCAGATGGGCACAACGCCGATCAGGTACTTGAGGCTCAATAAGGCTGAGGCATGCAGATGGGCACAGTGAGGCTCAGGCATAAAGATGGGCACAGTGAGGCTGAGGGGTGCAGATGGACACAGTGAGGCTGCAAATGGGGATTGTTGACCATCTTTTCCACTTACAGTAGCTGCTGCATTCTCACCCTAGGCTTATACTCAAGTCAATACATTTTCCCGTTTTTTTGTGGTAAAAGTAGGTGCCTCGGCTTTTATTCGGGTCGGCTTATACTCGAGTATATACAGTAATATATTTATGATTGCTCAAACAAATATATCATGAAAAGTTCAAAACGGCTCCAAAATTCTTTCTAGATGATTCCACTCCAACACTATGTGAGAAATAAGATCCGTGTTCCAAATAATATTTGTGACTTTTCACCCAAAGTGACAACAAATTGTGCTCACCAGATGGCCCTGGCCAGCAAGTGACCATAAGACATGAAGTACCTCCTCGAATCCTGGAAACCATTCAACAATCTTTTTCCAATCGATCGTGCACATGTATGGTGAACTTGGTCGAATGAGCCCGGCAACAGCCAGATCAAATCTTTGTTATCTATCCTCTGCTCCAATCTCCCACATCTGAAAATCAATCTCCACCAAAAAAAGCCAGGGAAGGCAGATATATTGTAGTATCGTTTGTTTATTGTTAAAAAATGTCACTTACAATATTTCCAGTAGGGGAGTGCATCTATATATCGGAATCACCTAGTGCGGTGGAAGTCCGTTCAGACAGCGCTATCTGACCAGCGGTGTATGCTATGCATTAGGCAACCCCCCAGTGACTATAGAAAAATTGGCTGGAGATCAATACTCACAATTAGTAAACACAACACTGGGTGTTCAATATACCTGTGTGATGTCCCAAAATTTGCAGGCTCACCAATAATAAGTGCGGTCTCTGTGCCTAAAATACTATAGAGAGAAAAATTTTTTTCAGGGGAAAGGTTCCCACTGAGAAGAGACACAGGCGGACCATGCTGCTTAATAAGGGCATGCATGCACACACCTATAACAAGGCTATCCGACATGTTTCACTAGGGACTCTAGGGACCCTTGAAAAAACCAGAGTCCCTGGTGAAACGTGTCGGATTTGGCATCACGACAGAGACGCTCTATGCATCGTGGATGACGTATTTCATCGTGCCTGTGCATGTGCAGTTGATTGCCTGAAGCCAGGGTGACTACTTTGGCTGATACAAGCGGATGGTGGCCCAGAGGACTTGACACTTATATAGTGCTGGCAGCAAACTGCTCACTGGAGCCCCAAGGACCCCGCTCAACAAACGGAGCATACAGGACGGCACATACAGCCCCCAGGACCGAAAGATAGTACAGGACTGTGATTATATCGCTCCATGAATGGTCGGGTGAGTGGACCATAGGTCCTTTAACTGCCTCCTTTTTCTTTGCATCCTGCTTTTTGTTACTTCTCAGCCAATATTAGCCAACTTCGTAAACAACGTCATTGAGCTATTGTTTTTCCAACAGTTAGACCCTGTGTCTTTGGACTGGATACTAACTGTGGACTATAATCATCTCTCCACACTGACAGCTATATCTTGTTACAACCCTAATTAAGGCTCTGTGGGACTAGCAACTTAACTCAATCAACTACCCTTCAAACAGGGGTCTTTTGTTAAAAGGGTTTCTATTTAAACATAGTGACTGGACGGACTTTGTTATGTGTGGTGCATTTCACTTAGTCTGATCCTCAAATATTACTTAATCCCATTAACAATAGCCTTGTTATAGGTGTGTGCATGCATGGTTGAAGCGTGATGCAGCTGCTCTTAGACGTTTTCTATTTTTAATAAGATCTTGGTGTTGGTAGTGGGTACCTGGTCTTGGCCCCTTTTGTATTAAATATATTTTTTAATAAAATGTATCCCTTATTAAGCAGCATGGTCCACCTGTGTCTCTTCTCAGTGGGAGCCTTTCCCCTGAAAAAACATTTTTAACCCCCCCCAGTGACGTAGAGTGCGTGTCAGACCTAGCTTCTATGCATTTCGTGTTCCAGCACGCGTCATCAGGAAGTGGACATGTGAACGATCGTTTGGAAAAAGATCATTGAATGGTTTCCAGGATTCAAGGAGCTTGATTTTCAGATGTGGGAGATTGGAGCGGAGGATTGATAACAATCACCAATTTCACCATACATGTGAACGATCGATTGGAAAAAGATTGTTGAATGGTTTCCAGGATTCGAGGAGGTACTTCATGTCTTATGGTAACTTGCTGGCCAGGGCCATCTGGTGAGCGCAATTTGTTGTCACTTTGAGTGAAAAAACACGAATATTATTTTATTTCTCACATGGTGTTGGAGTGGAATCATCTAGAAAGAATTTTGGAGCTGTTTTGAAATGTTCATGATATATTTGTTTGAGCAATCATAAATGCATTAATTATTTTTTCTGAGACATTTGTGCACTTGTACAAAGTGAAGCCATTCACTAATACACGTTTATACACGAGTTTGAATGTATACATACTATTTGTATAAATCACTTTTTGCATTCTAATGATTGCATTGGGAGCGCCCTTTACCACAGCATTCATTCTTCATTAGTCTTCACAAATTTCAGGTGCAGCAATCCCTTTTTTCCTTTTTGTTTTATTATTGGGGCCGGTTCCATTTTTTTATTATTCACCTAAACAGAATGACCCAGATAAAAGTATTTTTCAATAGAGAGGGACAGGAGAAAGGGATGGGAGAGGGCACAGAGTAATTAGGAAGAGATGGAAAAGAGGAATATAAAGAAAACAGGGAAGAGGAATGGGAGAGCAAAAACAGAGAGGGATGGAGGAAGCAGGATGGAAGAGGGACAGGGGAGAGGGGTGGGAAATGGCCGAGAGGGATGGGTGACAGACAATTAAGAGTTGGAGAAGAAGGACAAGGGAGACATACAGGAAAGGGGTGGTAGGTGAATGAGAGGAATAGGAGGTGGAACAGAGAGAAAGGAGAATGGAACAGGAGGAAGGGAGATGGGTGAGGAAAGAGGAAATGCAGAGAAGGATTGGAGAAAGGGTAGGAGAAAGGGATGGGAGATAACAGAAAGATGGCGGTCAAAGGAAGAGGCGGATCAGACAGGGAGAGGGATGAGAAGGCACAAGAGAGGGAAGAGAGAATGGTGAGAGAGAAGAGGGATGGGAGAGCCACAGTAGAGAGGAATTGGAGAGATGGGGCAGGGATAAGAGAGAGGAATGAGAGAAACACAGGGGACAGATAAGGAAGAGGATTGGGTGATAGAGCGAGTACTGGAAGGGAAATATGGGAAAAATGGCTTCACTTCCTGTAGACAGGCCCAGTGCTGGTTTTTGTGTTGGGGAGGCAGGGCAATAGAGACAGAGCAAGGGTTCTTCACCTGTTCTCATCTCCTTATCCTATTGAAACACTTGCCCATCGCTGTCTGAGGGTGTCCCACAGACATTATTTTCTGAATAAAAATGAACAGACATAGGCGGATATAGAATACCTGGTCTGGTTACTTTTCTATCCCTCAAGAAAAGCCAGCACCAACTTTGATTTAATGGAGTACTTAGCAGCCAGCAATTGTTAAGACAATGAATATTGAGTCTAGGAGTATGAAATGTATACCACAGCTTATGAAGTGCAAAGTCAGGACTATGTAATGTACACTAAGTTGATGGGGTAATCAAGCAATTTTCTTTCCTTCAATCCATGGTTGAAGCCTATATATGTCAGCTTACAAAACATGTAAAACAAGGGGAAGAAAATGATGCAAGGCCTTAGTAGAAAGATGAGTATCATAAAGAAAAATTGTATAAAATTGAAGGACAGTTAGTTGAGTAGAAGGATAGAGGGGGAAGGGAAGAGGGAGAGTGCACAGAGGCTTCTCATTAAGGCACACGGGATGAAAGAAGGCAGGAACCTTCCTCGCCCATCAAAGTTGAACCAAGCATGATTTTTTTTGTGACGGGGAAGGCAGTTGAGCCAGGGCTGCCAGATCAAATTTGTCATGTGTATCATCCAAGATAGCGGTCAATTTTTCATTAACAGATGTGCATTGGATTCTACATGCAGCACGTTTATTTCTATGGATCAGATAACAACCATTTTGCATGTTAACTGCAACCTATGTCAAGGCAGTTTGATGGCATCAAACAATTCAAACAAAGTATTGGGAAAACCACCTCAAATATACAGAAAAGAAAATGTGCATGTCACCTTACATACCAAAAACAGAATTACTATGGAGAGGATTTTTAGGCATCATTGAGAACTAATATTCTAATAAAATACAAAAAGTTAATTGTGTACTTGCTTAAAAACCAGTACGTTGGTTAAAATTCATACAATTTACATATGCATAACATATACAGAAAAGAAGAAATTCTATTCATCAAAAGGACATGAATGACAAGAGAGACCCCAACGCGTTTCAACTCGCAGAGTCTTCTTCAGGGAGTTCTTTAAAACAATAAGATGGATAGATTCTGCAAAGTAAATAACAGCCAACAAGTAAAACAAAAAATATATACATATTAAACAATGTGGTATTATCGATTACAATATAACTCACTATGTGTTAGATGGAGACTAAATATATGCAGACACCACCAGGACCTCCCCAGATGACCCAGCGGTACCGCAAGAACTCTCAGACCATGAGAAACAAATTTCTCTGGTCTGATGACACAAAGATTGAACTATTTGGCCTGAATGGCAAGTGTCATGTCTGGAGGAAACCAGGCACTTCTCATCACATGACCAATACCATCCCTATAGTAAAGCATGGTGGTGGCAGCATCATATTGTGGAGAAGTTTTTCAGCGGCAGGAACTGGGAGGCTAGTCAGGATCGAGGTAAAAATTAATGCAGCAATGTACACAGACATTTTTGGTAAATGTCTTCTATCCATCTGTACACTCTGCTGAACTGACATATGTCTTCTGCTGCCATATCTTTAATCTTTTATATTTAATGCTAGCTCTATAACAACCACACTGCAATAGCAATATTACTGGCGATTGATTCTCAACCCCATTTGGCTTGAGTGAACAAGAGAGGTAATTAGCTTCACGCCCCTAGCCTGTGTCTGTAGCTGGTCTGGTATGGGCCATCCCCTCTCCCATATTCAGATCAGACCCTATAATGACCAACTGAGAAATGCATGCCTGCTCAGTCTCCCTATAAATTTAAAGCAGCCTATGGGGTGGCACAGACAGGGGCAAGGCGCAGACATCATGGCTCTTTCCTGAGTGGCTCTGTCACGAGTGATGCGCAGTTTCACTGCTGCAGTTTAACGAAAGCAGGATAACTAAAGCTGGATGAAGATACAACAAGAACTCTGCTCCACTCTGCAAGACAACAAGCAAACCAGCATTTGACATTTATTTTCTATCAAGTCAGATTCCCACTCTCTATCCACTAACATGCTCCTCATTCTCTTCCTTCTCACATCAGTGTCTTCTATCCTCAAATTATCCTTACTCTATCCCTCCTCACTACCCTGCAGCATGCACATATCACCCTCACTCCTACCCTCTCTCTATTACTGCACCCATCAGGCTGACATAAGCACCAGGGCCACTAGATACGTGCGCTCATGCACATCCCACTCCCATCTTGCCTTCCTCGCCCTCCTCCTTCTCCTAGTCTCAGGTGACATTTCTCCTAATCCTGGTCCACCATTTTCCAACTGCAAGCCACATATCCAATACCCCTCCTCCTCTGCCAACCACCACAATCCACTCAGTTTAATTTCTATCCCCCTGCTTCCTCAAAGCAGCCCACCAATCTCACGCGCCCTTTGGAACGCCTGCTCCATCTGTAACAAGCTAACATCTGTACATGACCTCTTCATCTCTCATGGCTTAACATACTTGCCATAACAGAAACCTGGCTTCAAAATTTTGACTCAGCTTCTCCTGCTGCCCTCTCCCATGGTGGTCTCCATTGGACTCACTCCCCCAGACCCAACAGACAGAAAGGAGGTGTAGTTGGATTCCTTCTACACCCACAAAGCACCTTCCAAGTCCTTCCTGTCCCTCCCTCTCTATCCCTCTCTTCTTTTCAGATGCACTGTATTCGTCTGTTTTCTCCCATTTCTCCCATTTCTCTGAGGATTGCAGCAATTTATCGGCCTCCTGGACCGGTATCGCGCTTTCTTGATGACTTTGCTGCCTGGCTACCCTACTTTTTCTCCTCTGAAATACCCACTATCATTCTTGGTGACTTTAACATTCCTGTCAATATTAACAGCCCAACTACAGCTAAACTTCTCAACTTAGCCTCATCTTTTGACCTAACCCAATGGACACATACTTCCACTCACTCCAATGGTAATGCCCTTGACCTTGTATTCTCCCATCTTTGCAACCCTGGCAACTTCACCAACACCCCCTTTCCTCTCTCTGATCACAACCTCATTAGTTTCACTGTATCCTTGCCTCCAACCACCCATCCCTCCAAGCAGCAAACAATTACTTGCAATAACTTTGCCACTTTAACCCTTCTCTTCTCTATTCTGCTACTGACCACCTATATGACATAATCTCCCCCCTGTCCTGTCCTGACCTGGCCACCTCTGTCTACAACAGTTCGCTCTCATCATCACTAGATGCACTTGCTCCTCTAACCACATGCAGAATCAGGCCTGACCGTTACAACCCTGGCAAACTGACAACACTAGAAATCTCAAGGGACATTGCCGTGCTCCTGAAGGACTGTGGCGTAAAACCAAATGCCTGCAAGACTTCACCCTATATAAATCTGCCTTTCTAAAATACAATTCCTGCCTCCATTCTGCCAAACAAGCATACTTTGTCTCTCTTATTAATACCTTGTCTTCCAGTCCCCATCGGCTCTTCTCAACCTTTAGCTCTCTGCTTCGTCCCCCACCCCTTCTACCCACTAACTCACTCACTGCCCAAGAGATTGCCAATCACTTCAAAGACAAGATTGATGCAATTCGTGAGGACACCTCCACTGTGCGTACATCTTCCCCACCCAACATACCTTGCCTAACAGCACATTCAACACTCTCCTCTTTTGAATTGGCTACTACTGAAGAGGTTACAAAACTTTTCTCAGATGCCCACCTAGCCAATTGTCCCTTGGATCCTGTTTCCTCACAACTACTACGGTCACCCTTTTCTTCTATCCTATGCTCCCTCACTCGCATCTTCAATCTATCCCTCTCTGGTGGTACCTTCCCCTGCCCTCTAAAACATGCGCAAATCACTCCCATACTTAAAAAGCCCTCACTGGACCCCACCAATCTGAACAACTTAAGACCCATCTCATTGCTCCCATTCACCTCTAAACTTCTAGAACACTTAGTCTACAACCGTCTTAGCTCCTACCTCAGTGAAAATAACCTTCTTGACCCCTTACATTCTGGCTTTCGCTCACAGTACTCCATGGAAACTGCCTTACTAAAACTCACTAACGATTTACTAACTGCTAAAACCAACAACCAGTGGTCCATACTCCTACTACTTGACCTTTCTGCGGCCTTTGATACTGTTGACCATCCACTCCTTCTCAATAAACTACATTCCCTTGTGTCCGAGATTCTGCTCTATCCTGGTTCTCTGTCTATTTATCACAGCAATAACCGCCCATGGCTTCCAATATTACTTATACGCCAATGACACCCAAATCTATCTGTCTACTCCTCACCTCACTCCTTTAGTCTCCTCTCGCATTACTAACTTACTAACTGACATATCAACATGGATGTCGCACCACTTCCTTAAATGGAATCTCTCTAAAACTGAGCTATTAATATTCCCCTCGCCTGTGCCCCCCTCCATGACTTTTCCATCAAAATCAATAATGCAATTATCACGCCAGGGTACTAGGCGTAATCCTAGACTCTGACTTGTCATTTCAGCCTCAAATCCAATCGTTGTCAAAAGTTTGTAGAATTCACCTCCGTAACATCTCTAAAATTCGCCCCTTTTTAACAAATGAAACCACCAAGCTCCTCATTCACTCCCTCGTTATCTCTCATCTTGACTATTGCAACTCCCTTCTCAATGGCCTGCCTCTCCATAGGCTATCCCCTCTTCAGTCTATCATGAATGCTGCTGCCAGACTTATCCACCTTACCAACCGCTCAGTGTCTGCCAACACTCTCCTCCAATCCCTACATTGGCTCCCAATTCTCCTGCGAATTAAATTCAAAATACTAACCACAACATACAAAGCCATTCACAACTCTGCCCCGTGCTACATCACTAATCTTGTCTCCAAATATCACCTAAATCGTCCTCTCCGCTTTTCTCAAGACCTCCTACTCTCAAGCTCTCTCGTCTCCTCCTTTCATGCTCGTCTCCAGGATTTCTCCAGAGCCTCTCCCATCCTCTGGAACTCGCTACCTCCACCTGTCCGGCTATCCCCTACTCTTGCTACCTTCAGGCGATCCCTGAAAACTCATCTCTTCAGGAAAGCCTATCATGTCTCTAATCTTTTACCACTTCCATCAGCTCATTCCCCACAGTTACAACCTTGTGTACCACCTGCCCCACCCTATTAGATTGTAAGCTCTTCTGAGCAGGGCCCCCTAATCCTCTTGTATTTAATAGTATTATAACTGTATTGTCTCCCTTTTATATTGTAAAGCGCTGTGTAAACTGTTGGCGCTGTATAAATCCTGAATAATAATAATAACTTGAGAGGTCCTGCAAAGAAGAATGGGAGAAACTGACAAACAATGGGTGTACCAAGATTGTAGCATCATACTCAAAAAGACTTGAGGTTGTAATTGGTACCAAAGGTGCTTCAACAAAGTATTGAACAAAGACTGAATCTTATGTACGTGTCATTTTTTATAAATTTGCAAAGATTTTAACCAAACTTTTTTCACGTTGTCATTATGGGGAATTGTTTGTAGATTGTTGAGGAAAATAATGAACTTAATCCATTTTGTAATAGGACTGTAACATAACAGTGAAGCGCTGTGAATACTTTCTGGGTGCAATGTATGACATGGTACCAGGGTAAGAATATAAAGTATCTGGAACTGAAAATAGCCAGCTCCACAGAACAATGCTTAATGTGGTCATAAGTGGACAGGGTGAAGCCAAGCCTGACTGAGTCAGTACATCAATAATTGGATCAATATCCCTGAAGGGATAAACTACATGGGATCGCTGAATAAACTTACTTGATAAATGGAATCAAACCACATAAGTCCAAAGATATGAAGGACTAGGGTATAAACAACGTGCATATAAGTAATTTCCAAAGGTGGAAAATGAGGTAGCCAAGGAGTTTGTGAAATGTGAAAGTCCAATGTTCACATTTGTGAACAAGAAAATGTGAGAGTTCAAATAAACATGAAAGAAACTACTGAAAAAACATGTCCGTCTGATACATGACTTGTGAATCCTCAAATGAATTTTGATGGTGATGCAAACAATATGTGACTAGCAGTGAAGCTGTTTAAACAAAGAAATCCGCTGTCATAAGAGTATGGATGGGTACTCTTACTGGATAAGGTGGACCCACTTACCAGCGGTAGTGGGTCAGTCAGACTTGTATAGGCCGAATGCCTAAAGGTTAAGAATTGGTAGGAAGCAGGTCACTCCAAACGGGGTAGTTCCACCCAGCCAGAGTTCATGGATTCAAATGGCTCTCAAAAAAAAGCGTGGAACCTCCCCCCAATAGGGGAGCCGTCTGGAGGTTGATGGTTTATACACCATCAACAGTTGTAACTAACCTTTCTACAGAATATATATATATATATATATATATATATAAGAATCACATCCTACAAAACGGGGGGGGGGGGGGTGAAAGGGTGAAAAAAAATTATATAATATAAATATATATATATATATATTATAATATATATGAAAAAAATGTTTACCAAAAATGTGAAAGTAGATAGGGCTGGAATTGTTGTGAATATGTCACATGGGAAGCCCCACTGAGTCCACACGATGGAAGATCATCTACTACCTACATCAAAAAACCAGGCTTAGTTATAAAAGACCACACTCTAAAGTCTGACGTGTGCGACATAATATGCGCAACCGGCTTACCCCAATTAGAAAACACCATGGCCGGCACATTGGATATAATGAGGAATCCCAGGGTGATGCTGAAATGCCTACAGCATCCACTTATATAGCATCACAGAGAAGGTGGGGACTAAAGTGCACCAATGACCATCCTGTGTACTGACTGTCTCGTATATCTTTGGCCACCCTTTCCAATCATAAAGCTCATATTGGGAGAGAACAAGGGTGGATTCACACCAAGTGCAAGTGAACCATATTATGTGGGTAGGTCTTCTGATAAATATGATAGGCCACACCTATGTCTGCATATATTTAGTCTACATCTAGCACATTGTGAGTTATATTGTACTCGAGAATACCACATTGTTCAATATGTATATAATTTTTGTTTGTTGTTTTACTTGTTGGCTGTTATTTACTTTGCAGAATCTATCCATCTGATTGTTTTAAAGAACACCCTAAAGAAGACTCTGGGAGTTGAAACGCGTTGTGGTCTTGTCATTCATGTCCTTTTGATGGATGGAATTTCTTCTTTTCTGTATATGTTACAAGCAAGTACACAATAAACTTTTTGTATTTTTTTTATAATATTGGTTCTCAATGGTGCCTAAAAAATCCTCTCCATAGTACTTCTCTTTTTGTTTTGTTCAGGGATGTGGCACCAATTTTTGGGCAATTAAGGCATATCTGATACAACTTACCTTACATACCACATGCATCAGCAGAGAGCAGACATGATGCTTGATTTACTAAGCCAGACGTGTCAAAAATTCATCACGCATGGGAATATTTCACCTGCCCACTACTTTCAGGGGAGACAGCTTTTGGGCTTAGCTACCATGTCTCTATGCATACCTACCATCTTTCAGGTAGACCCTCCTTGGGCCAGCCATACACAGTTCAAATCTCAGCCGGTTCAGCAGGAAGTGGCCGATGATCAAACCTTTAATAGGCAGGCTGAATGTACCAAATTGATCGATCAGTCAACTTGGGTACAACCAGCCTACTGGATTCTCTTGCAATTATCGCTGGTGGCTGCTATAGCCCCTAGCGATAATCACTGTCTTCTCCCAGCAGGGACAGCTTCCCCGCTGGCAGGAGCAGGGGTGGATTCAGGGGGAGCAACGGGGCAATTGCCGCCCGCCCCTGAAAATATTGACTGACTCCTGAGTCTCTCTCCCACATCAATATCATCAGCAGCTGCGCAGAGAGAGACACCCTGTTGTCTTTATGCTGTGCTGGAGCCTGGAGAGGATGGAGGGAGGAGGTGGGTGGAGCCACGCCACTGGCCTGGCCTCTAGTGTTCACTTCACTGGTTGCTAGCACAGGTGCCGCCTGGCGTCTAGCAACCAGTGACGTCAGTCACATCAGAGCCGCTGCCGAGGAGGAGAGTCCCAGCATTCAGAGCGGAGCCTTCTTCCTTCTCCATGTCTAGTGTGAGTGTTGACTCCACCCACCTCCTCCCTCCATCTTCTCCACACTCCAGCGCGGCGTGAACACAGGATGAAGCAGTGGCTGTGTCTCACTGTCATCTGATGCTGCCTGCAGTGCAATCCCAGATCCCGCTCATCTCCATTGCTCCTCCATGGGAGCCCTTCCCCCCACCAGAGCGCCAAAGTATTTGAATAAATATTCAAAAACTAATGAATGTGTAAAATCGCAGAATACATGTATGCCATTATTTATGGGGAAAAAAAATGCTGCCCTTTTAGTATTGACATTTTAGTCTTGCTCAATCTTAACCACTTCAGCTCTGGAAAGTCTTACCCCCCTTCATGATCATGCCATTTTTTGGGATACAGCGCTGCGTTACTTTAACTGACAGACAATTGCGCGATCATGTGCCGCTGTACACAAGTAAAATTTATGTCTTTTTTTCCCCACAAATAGAGCTTTCTTTTGGTCATATTTGATCATATCTGCAGTTTTTATTTTTTGTGCTATAAACAAAAAAAGACCGACAATTTTGAAATAAAAAGCAATATTTTTTACTTTCTGCTATAAAAAAAAAAATTCTCCATCAGTTTAGGCAGATATATATTTTTCGACATTTAAAAAAAAATCCCATTAAACGTATCTTGATTGGTTTGCACAACAGTTATTAAGTCTACAAAATAGGGGATAGATTTATGGCATTTTTATTTATTTATTTTTTACTAGTAATGGCGGCAATCAGTGATTTTCTAGCAGGATTGCGGCGGACAACTCGGACACCTAACTGACATTGACACTTTCTGGGGACCAGTGACACTAATACAATGATCAGTGCTAAAAAATATGCACTGTTACTGTACTAATGACACTGGCAGGAAAGAGGTTAACATCAGGGGCGATCAAAGGGTTAAGTGTGTCCCTAGGGGGTGCTTGCTAACTGTGTGGGGGATGGATTCACTAGATGAACAGAGTACTCTGGTTAGCAGGAACACAAGATCACTCTGTTCATCTCTGACAGAACGGCGGTCTTCCTTGTTTACATAGGCAGACCTCTGTTCTATCTCTGTGGGGAGCGATCGCGGGTGGCCGGTGGACATCGCTTCCACCGGACCTGCTGATTGGCTCCCTCTCTGTCCAATCAGGACTGTATGATATGTTAAATACAGTTCTGCAAGCAACACCTTATTTTCTGGCAGTGTCCCTCCCAAGACCTGATTCTGTCAGCACTGTCTGTGTTGATGGGGGAATCGTGAATTTCTTTCAGGAAATAAATTCATACCATGTATGGCCTGCCTTAGGCTCAGACTGAGCTTATTGTCTAAACCTAAACGGCATCTCTCCTAAAGCCTAGTACACACTGAGTTTTTTTTTTTGTTAAAAAAAAAATGAGCTCGGGAGGAGATCCTGTACTAACAATCCAATGTTAGTAGAGCGATCTCCCCCGCTGAGCTATTGTGTTCTGGCAGGGCAACCCCCCTTAACACACACCGGTCAGAGCTCTCAGCCATTCCCTGAGAGCATTGATAGAATGCCGATCGGCAGAACTTTTTTGGCATGCCCCTTCGGTTGAGCCGGCTGCCATACACATGGGCTGAATGTCGGCAGGTTTCTATTGAACCGGCCAATACCACCCGATATTCGCTCTGTGTGTATGGGTGGGCAGGATGATGGTGCTTTACACCATACCTTGAAATAGGAGCCTCTAACAACAGAAGATTTATTCAGGAGCTCAGATAAGGAGAGAAAGAAAATGTAACATTTTTGATAATCACAGTTCACAAAGGACATAAATTGGTATCTGATTTGCTGTAGGAAATGAAAAAAAACAAACGCGTTTGATTTTTATTCCACAATTTTATATTTCTAATATAAAATAATGACCAGCTTATAAATACTGTAGTGCAGGTCACAGAGGAAAGTACATACAGTAGATGAAAGTTTGACATGGCTGCACTAAGCTATTTTGCAAAATGTATATGCCAAAATGATCATTGTTTTCAGACTGGTATTTTCAGCTCCTCAGTTTTTCAGCTCTAGCAGTTGTTATGACAAAACAATGGTCCTTCTATGTGCTGGAACACACCTGTGGCATACCATCTGGGCCTCACACACTTTGTGTGTCTGTGGTGGGTCATCCATTTTCTACTTCTGTGCCACCCTGATGCCTTTCACCTCTTTGGGTCCCAGGTCTCCTTCCACGGGTAGAACTCCTTGGTGTCATTTCTTCCGAAGTTTTTTTGCAGTTTTACTTCCAAGTTGAGTAATATCTTGTCACTAGCATCTACTCCTGAGGAAGTGAATAGATGTTGCATTGAGATATTGGATGCATTCTCCTTATCGATATGAATGTGCAAACATTCATGAGAACAATTTGATGAAACATATACCCAAATATATTGTATATACACAGTATCTCACAAAAGTGACTACACACCTCACACTTTTGTAAATATTTTATTATATCTTTTAATGTGACAACACTGAAGAAATGACACTTTGCTACAATGTAAAGTAATGAGTGTACAGCTTGTATAACAGTGTAAATTTGCTGTCCCCTCAAAATAACTCAACACACAGCCATTAATGCCTAAACTGCTGGCAACAAAAGAGAGTACACCCCTAAGTGAAAATGTCCAAATTGGGCTGAAAGCATCAATATTTTGTGCGGCCACCATTATTTTCCAGCACTGCCTTAACCCTCTTGGGCATAGAGTTCACAGGTTTCCACTGGAGTCCTCTTCCACTCCTCCATGCTGACATCATGGAGATGGTGGATGATAGAGACCTTGCGCTCCCCTGCCTTCCTTTTGAGGATGCTCCACAGATGCTCAATAGGGTTTAGGTCTGGAGACATGCTTGGCTAGTCCATCGCCTTTACCCTCAGCTTCTTTAGCAAGGCAGTGGTTGTCTTGGAGCTGTGTTTAGGGTCGTTATCATGTTGAAAACTACGGCCCAGTCTCCAAAGGGAGGAAATCATGCTTGCCTTCAGTATGTTGCAGTACATGTTGGCATTCATTATTCCCTAGAGGAACTGTAGCTCCCCAGTTCCAGCAGCACTCATGCAGCCCTAGACCATGACACTCCCACCACCATGCTTGAATGTAGGCAAGACATACTTGTCTTTGTACTCCTCACCTGGTTGCCGCCACACACGCTTGACACCATCTGAACCAAATAAGTTTATCGTGGTCTCATCAGACCACAGGACATGGTTCCAGTAATCCATGTCCTTAGTCTGCTTGTCTTCATCAAACTGTTTGCGGGCTTTCTTGTGCATCATCTTTAGAAGAGGCTTCCTTCTGGGATGACAGACATGCAGACCAATTTGATGCAGTATGTGGAGTATGTTATGAGCACTGACAGGCTTACCTCAACTCAACTTCTTTGGTCGACCATGGCGAGGCCTGTTCTGAGTGGAACCTGCCCTGTTAAACTGCTGTATGGTCTTGGCCACCGTACTGCAGCTCAGTTTCAGGGTCTTGTCAATCTTCCTATAGCCTAGGCCATCTTTATGTAAAGCAACAATTCTTTTTTTCAGATCCTCAGAGAGTTTTTTGCCGTAAGGTGCCATGTTGAACTTCCATTGACCAGTATGAGAGAGTGAGAGCAATAACACCAAATTTAACACTCCTTTTCCCCATTCACACCTGAGACCTTGTAACACTTGCGAGTCACATGACACCGGGGAGGGAAAATGGCTAATTGGGCCCAATTTGGACATTTTCAATTATGGGGTGTACTCAATTTTGTTGCCAGCAGTTTAGACATTAATGGCTGTATGTTGAGTTATTTTGAGGGGACAGCAAATTTACACTGTTATACAAACTGTACACTCACTACTTTACATTGTAGCAAAGTGTCATTTCCTTCAGTGTTGTCACACGAAAAGATATAATAAAATGTTTACAAAAATGTGAGGGGTGTACTCACTTTTGTGAGATTGTGTGTGTGTGTGTGTATATATATATATATATATATATATATATATATATATATAATGGAATACAAGAATTCAGCTTCTCATTTCTAATCAATCTTCTACGCATGTATTGAGATTTTTATGTATAGATTAATAAATTGATCTCTTATGAAGAATGTATTTGTACGTTGATGTTGTGCCTCATTTAATCACTTCAAGTCCGGACTGTTTCCTGTCCAGGCCATTTTTCAGATTTCAGTGCTGTCACACTTTGAATGACAATTACTTAGTCATGCAACACTGTGCCCAAATTAATTCTATATAATTTGTTGAAACAGATAGAGCTTGAGGTGGTATTTTCTTTTACTTTTTGCTGCCTAAAGGAAAAAAGAACACAACATTTTGTCATAATTTATTTTCAAATAAATAATCCTTCTTCATAAATTTAGACCAAAATGTATTCTGCCAGTCAAGTCATAGAGTCTACAAACTATAGTATATATAATTGAAAATTGATCAGTCCTAATCAGTCCGGAGACTGTCAATCTCATTTCTTGAGGACAGGCCTGTACAAATAACACCCCCCCCCATGACCCCTTTTTGGAAAGTACACAGTCCAGTAAATTTATAAAAAGGCCTGGTGAGTTTTCACAGCCTACATGCATAGAGAGGCCCAAAATCCAAGGAGCACCTGTGGACTTTCAAGCAGCATAAATTATGCACCTAATTTCCTGTCTACCTATCATATTTCTTGAGTCCCTGAAGTATCAGGCCAGAAGAAACACCCATAAAATCACCCCATTTTGGAAAGCAAACACTCCAAGGTATTTTCTAAAAGGCATAGTGAGTCTTTTTGAAAATTTATTTTTTGCCACAAGTTTGTGGAAAATGCAGGCAAGAAAATGTATTTTTTTTACACAAAGTTGTCAATAAATAAGATATTTCTAACAGACATCATATGCATATTAGAATTACACCTCAAAACATATTCTACTACTCCTCCCAATGCATGAGATATTTTTACAGCCTAGCCCCATAGAGGGTTCCCAAAATCCAAAGAGCAACTTCAGGCATTCCGGGTGCATAAATTACACATTTTGGAGGCCCCCGGAGCACCAGGACAGTAGAAAAACACACAAAATTACCATATTTTGTAGAGGAAACACACAAAGGTGTTTTTAAGAGGCATGGTTATTCTTTTCTAGCTACACTGGTCTTGCAACTGTGGCTGTGTGTTGGTGATTGGAGAACTGTAACTGCCTACACTTTTAGGGCTCATTCACATGCGAGATTGGGGGCAGTAAAACTTGTGACTGTGACTGTCACTGTGAACACTCACAGAGATCACCTTAGTGAACAATGGTGTCATGAATCACAGCCATTCTTCACCATTATTTACTGTGATCTAATGTGCAATCAACTAAGACACCTTTGTGCTTAGTGTAAAAATAACAGTAGCAGCACACTATAACGTCTGAATACTAGACAAAAAAAATTATATATATATATATATATATATATATATATATATATACATAAAAATAGGTGTGCTTATCACTTTAAATGCCAAAAACAAATTTACCACGTAATAAAATGCAAACAAACATTTGCCACATTAATACTAAAACTCAGTTCAAAACATGTACATACAGTATGTGTGTTTATTAGGTCCGTAAGTG
The DNA here is from genome assembly GCF_042186555.1 of Aquarana catesbeiana. NCBI lineage: Eukaryota > Metazoa > Chordata > Amphibia > Anura > Ranidae > Aquarana > Aquarana catesbeiana. The sequence continues at coordinate 585,382,278 of NC_133326.1, forward strand.
CTTTGCTTGCGTCTATCTAGCAAGGTTACTCTGTGGTATAAGCAAGGAAGCTGAGATTTCTGCAGTGTGTAAATTGTTCTTTTACTATACAAAGATGCTGTACATACAAAACTATTACAATATTAGGAATACAATACAAGACTGACAGATATCTATAACAAGCAAAATGCCTAGCAAATTGAACAGCCTATGGTCTATAATAGTACAAATACACTTAAAGGTTACTTATCTTCTGTTACTGTATGTTCGTGATCTCCATTGGCAACAATTTTTCTTGGACACCAGGCAGTGTTCTTGTATCATGGGTGGTGGCTTCTGATCTTCAAAGCATGATGGTGTGTGTGTGTGTGTGTCCCCCTACTCACCCCCTTTTATGTGTCAGGCTGTTTGCCATAGCTACCAAACAACAGAAAACATGCCTGTTTACTGTAGCTGTAGAAACAATGTACTGTTGAAAACTGCATCTACGTACCCATTGTCTAATCAGGCCAACACCTGACAATAATCTAACAGTCATTCTTTCAGTTTGAGAGCTGAAAGGACCTCAAACAACTAAATCTCTTTCTTGTGTACTGTATCAATAGAGACAATAGCCTGTTGAAAACTGTAACAATACAATACAACAATGATATTTACCCCCATTGTATAAAACAGCATTTGTTTGAGAAATCTACTCAAGACAAAAACTGACAATATCTCTATGACCAACCACTATTGTGTAATGTTATGTCCCATGTATCGTAAGTCTGATTAATAAAAAATCATATTGCAACAAACGCAACACATTCCGCCCTAGATTTTTTCTCAGACTACACACAAAATCTCTTCATTACTAAACTCATTCTAAACATTAATTTTCCTTGAATGCAACACCTCCCATTTCTGTCACTGAGAAGGTGTTTCAGTCTTTAACTAAAAAAGTTCATTAGAAAGTACATTCTAAAGTTCTTTAGAAACAAGTCCAGGCTTGTAATACATCAAAGGCCTTGCTCTCCACAGCTCTTGCGATCTTCTGTCATTCTTTCCATCATGTAACCACTTTTCTCTGGTCTTCCTATGGATCAAATCGGAGACAGCCTGTGGAGTGGAAAACAAAGCGGATTATCTGTTTCTTCTAATAATACATAAACAGTAGATCCAGGCCCTTCAGCTAAAATCTCTCCTCTAAATGGCTTCTTGCCTGGATATCTGACTAACACTTTGCCCCCTGCCTGTACCCACTTCTGACCCTCCCAAAGAACATCAATAGGGAGGAGAGGAAATATACTGATGTTTCCCAGAAGATCACTGCTGTTTATTTTAGAAGGTTTGCTGTTATGTAGCCTCACTTTCCACTCTTGCTGGGAAGTATCCACTAACCAGTCAGAGTCCCAGCCACTGTCTTGAAGCTCATCTGTCAATGCAAATGTAACTTCAAACCTTCCTGCCAGATTCCCTCTCATTCCTAGATAGGCTTCAGCTTCTGATACGTCACTCTTGGTTTCTATGTCATGGGAAGCAGTATCATGGTATCTGTTAAGCCCTGTTCTTTCAGGAATCTTACATAAATACTGAACTCTGCACTTCAGCTGTCAGGAACGGTGTCATCTCCGGTTTCTCCTGCTGGTGGCACTATTACATTTAGCACCAAAAGGGTGTAATTCCAGTGGCCACCAGCGGGGGTCTCCCTGCCTGGTCTGCAGACTTGCCATCAAGCACACCTGTCATGGTTTTGCTGGACTATATAAACCCGCCCTGAACTAACCTCCAGTGCTTCAGTATTCCTCTGCTAGCCCTTGTCCCTGCCAGTACCTGCTCTTGTTCCAGCCTGTTCCTGTTTGTTCCTGAACCCCGTTTGTGTATCCTGTCCTTGAACCCTGTTTCCTGTTCCCTGTTACCTGCTCCTTGGTCTGCTTCATTATTCCTGGTTTCTGTTCCCTTGTCGCTTTGGCCCATGCCTTATATTTTGCATGTTGGTTTCCTTGCTTGTGTATTATATTAGTTAGATAGATAGTTAGGTTGGTTTGGGGGTTTGCTGTGTTTTCACCATTTTCTTGTTTTTGGTTTGCTGTCTTGTTTTCACGTGTATCGTTATCATTATAATAAACATACTTTCTTTATTTACTCGTTTGTCCCTGATTCCTTGGTGCAGCCCAGCGATCTGATCACCTGCATTGGATGTTGTGTATAACATCCCCTGACAGAATACTGAAGCCATACAATCAGATCGGTTGCACCTGGGAATTGGGGCCTGAGTCCCAGCTATTGTTGAAAGATGGATTTTGAAAGTATTTTGTATTTATCGCTCCTGGCAACTGATGACAGAGACTTTTGTTATCAGACATTGGCTGAATACACTAGGGAACAATTGTTAGAATGCATCCGCCTAGCTCATGTTTTTATTGAGCAAGGCAGTTTTTTGTTTGGAGATGTGCAACCATTAATTAAGATCTGTACTGAGTTGGCCCTGTCTGATGTCGCTGAGGGAGGTGATGACTATACACCCCCTTTTAGTGCAGCTCAGGTAGAATCTTTAGTTTGGCTGTTGGAGGATGACTCAGCATTTTTTTTTGAACAATATTCAGCTTGTCCTCAGCAGGTGCTTGCAAAATGCATTGAATCAGTGCAGTCTCTGGTCAGACAAGCCAAGTGCAAACCTGATGCAGTGCAATCATTAATACAGGCCTGGTCAAGTCTGTTGCATTCAGCTTCTGTTAGCTCCAAATATACTTCTCTACCAATGAAATACCAGTACCCTGTTTCCTCCTGTTGCACCTACCCTGCCTTTAACTCCCCTGATGCTTCTCAACTGCCTCCATCAGCTCCACTAAATCTCCCTTCAAAACCTACTCCCTCTGTCTTGCCATCCTTTCACTCTTCGCTTCTACCAGCTGCATTCCCTACCTACAGCCCTGTACCCACTTATAGATCCCTAGTGGCTAAAAGCAAAAAGAAGCGGAAGTTTTTTCCAACCCATACCATCATGCCAGTATCCAATCCTGCCTCCCCACCAGCTGATCTGTTCCAGCCTGATGTGCCAGCACCTGTGCCCACTGTCCAGTCTGAAGTTCCAGTACCAGCTGCCCAGTTTGAAGTTCCAGTACCTGCTGTTCAGCCTGCTGTGCCAGCACCTGTGCCCACTGTCCAATCTGAAGTTCCAGTACCAGCTGTCCAGTTTGGAGTTCCAGTACCTGCTATCCAGTCCGCTGTACCTGCTGTTCAGCCTGTTGTGCCAGTACCTGCTGTTCTGCCTGATGTGCCAGCACCTGTGCCCACCGTCCAGTCTGAAGTTCCAGTACCAGCTGCCCAGTTTGAAGTTCCAGTACCTGCTATCCAGTCTGATGTACCTGCTGTTCAGCCTGCTGTGCCAGTACCTGCTGTTCTGCCTGATGTGCCAGCACCTGTGCCCACCGTCCAGTCTGAAGTTCCAGTACCAGCTGCCCAGTTTGAAGTTCCAGTACCTGCTATCCAGTCCGATGTACCTGCTGTTCAGCCTGCTGTTCTGCCTGATGTGCCAGCACCTGTGCCCACTGTCCAGTCTGAAGTTCCAGTACCAGCTGCCCGGTTTGAAGTTCCAGTACCTGCTGTTCAGCCTGTTGTGCCAGTACCTGCTGTTCTGCCTGATGTGCCAGCACCTGTGCCCATTGTCCAGTCTGAAGTTCCAGTACCAGCTGCCCGGTTTGCAGTTCCAGTACCTGCTATCCGGTCCGATGTACCTGCTGTTCTGCCTGATGTGCCAGCACCTGTGCCCACTGTCCAGTCTGCAGTTCCAGTACCAGCTGCCCGGTTTGGAGTTCCAGTACCTGCTATCCAGTCCGATGTACCGGCTGTTCAGCCTGTTGTGCCAGTACCTGCTGTTCAGCCTGCTGTGCCAGCACCTGTGCCCACTGTCCAGTCTGAAGTTCCAGTACCAGCTGCCCGGTTTGAAGTTCCAGTACCTGCTATCCAATCCAATGCACCTGCTGTTCAGACTGTTGTGCCAGTACCTGCTGTTCTGCCTGATGTGCCAGCACCTGTGCCCACTGTCCAGTCTGAAGTTCCAGTACCAGCTGTCCGGTTTGGAGTTCCAGTACCTGCTATCCAGTCCGCTGTACCTGCTGTTCAGCCTGTTGTGCCAGTACCTGCTGTTCTGCCTGATGTGCCAGCACCTGTGCCCACTGTCCAGTCTGAAGTTCCAGTACCAGCTGCCCAGTTTGAAGTTCCAGTACCTGCTATCCAGTCCGATGTACCTGCTGTTCAGCCTGTTGTGCCAGTACCTGCTGTTCTGCCTGATGTGCCAGCACCTGTGCCCATTGTCCAGTCTGAAGTTCCAGTACCAGCTGCCCAGTTTGCAGTTCCAGTACCTGCTATCCGGTCCGATGTACCTGCTGTTCTGCCTGATGTGCCAGCACCTGTGCCCACTGTCCAGTCTGCAGTTCCAGTACCAGCTGCCCGGTTTGGAGTTCCAGTACCTGCTATCCATTCCGATGTACCTGCTGTTCTGCCTATTGTGCCAGTACCTGCTGTTCTGCCTGATGTGCCAGCGCCTGTGCCCACTGTCCAGTCTGAAGTTCCAGTACCAGCTGCCCGGTTTGAAGTTCCAGTACCTGCTGTTCTGCCTGATGTGCCAGCGCCTGTGCCCACGGCCCAGTTTGAAGTTCCAGTACCAGCTGCCCGGTTTGCAGTTCCAGTACCTGCTATCCGGTCCGATGTACCTGCTGTTCTGCCTGATGTGCCAGCACCTGTGCCCACTGTCCAGTCTGCAGTTCCAGTACCTGCTATCCAGTCCGATGTACCTGCTGTTCTGCCTGTTGTGCCAGTACCTGCTGTTCTGCCTGACGTGCCAGCGCCTGTGCCCACGGCCCAGTCTGAAGTTCCAGTACTGACTATCCAGCCCGATTCACCTGCTGTTCTGCCTGTTGTTCCAGCACCTGCTGTTCTGCCTGATGTGCCAGTGTCTGTGCTTGCTGCCCAGTCTAAAGTTCCAGTACCGGCTGCCCGGTTTGAAGTTCCAGTACCTGCTATCCAGTCCGATGTGCCTTCTGTTCAGCTTGTTGTGCCAGCACCTGCTGTTCTGCCTGATGGGCCTACTGCCCAGTCTGAAGTTCCAGTACCTGCCGCCTGGTCTGATGTCTCGGTGCCAACCCTCCAGCCTGATGTCTCTGTGCCAGCCCTCCAGCCTGATGTCTCGGTGCCAGTGTTCCAGTCTGAGGTGCCAGTGTTCCAGCCGGAAGTACCAGTGCCTGCTCTCCAGCTTGATGAGTCCGCTGCCCAGCTTGAGGTGCCCATGCCTGCTGCCCAGCTCGATGTGCTTTTGCCTGCTGCCCAGCTCGATGTGCTTTTGCCTGCTGCCCAGCTCGATGTGCTTTTGCCTGCTGCCCAGCTCGATGTGCTTTTGCCTGCTGCCCAGCTCGATGTGCTTTTGCCTGCTGCCCAGCTCGATGTGCTTTTGCCTGCTGCCCAGCTCGATGTGCTTTTGCCTGCTGCCCAGCTCGATGCGGATGTGCTACTGCCCAGCGTGATGTACCTCTGCTTTCTGCTCAGCCTGATGACATGGTGCCTGCTAAAACTGTTCCTGACTGATGGCCATCTTGCCGCTGGGTCAATCCTGTCTGTCGCCTGGCTTGAATGTAAAGCTCCTGTGTGGTCTGCCTCCGATGGTTTCTTTCCCGTTACCCTGCTAATTTTCATCTCCAGATCCAAACTTCCTGACCCGGGTGGTGGGGTACGTGTCCTATTTTCAGACTCTGATGGCACGTCCCCCATTGAACTAAAAGACTCTGACCTTGGAAGTGCGAAGAAGTCCGCAGACTCTGTAGGGAAACATTTTAAGGTGTTTCTGCACCCACTCGGACTGCCGTACCCAGGGCTGAATGGAGTGTCCGGAGGCCACTCCTTTAGGAGGGGGAACTGTCAGGAACGGTGTCATCTCCGGTTTCTCCTGCTGGTGGCACTATTACATTTAGCACCAAAAGGGTGTAATTCCAGTGGCCACCAGCGGGGGTCTCCCTGCCTGGTCTGCAGACTTGCCATCAAGCACACCTGTCATGGTTTTGCTGGACTATATAAACCCGCCCTGAACTAACCTCCAGTGCTTCAGTATTCCTCTGCTAGCCCTTGTCCCTGCCAGTACCTGCTCTTGTTCCAGCCTGTTCCTGTTTGTTCCTGAACCCCGTTTGTGTATCCTGTCCTTGAACCCTGTTTCCTGTTCCCTGTTACCTGCTCCTTGGTCTGCTTCATTATTCCTGGTTTCTGTTCCCTTGTCGCTTTGGCCCATGCCTTATATTTTGCATGTTGGTTTCCTTGCTTGTGTATTATATTAGTTAGATAGATAGTTAGGTTGGTTTGGGGGTTTGCTGTGTTTTCACCATTTTCTTGTTTTTGGTTTGCTGTCTTGTTTTCACGTGTATCGTTATCATTATAATAAACATACTTTCTTTATTTACTCGTTTGTCCCTGATTCCTTGGTGCAGCCCAGCGATCTGATCACCTGCATTGGATGTTGTGTATAACATCCCCTGACATCAGCTGTGGAATCTGTGCCCCAGCCCCTACCATCCTCTCATATAGTGTGCTTTTGGCTATTGGCCTAGAATTTAACAACATGACTGCCTGTGTGAGGACCCGATCCCAACCCCTTAGTGTATGTGTGGGTGTAAGTTTGCGTATCTGGTCCTTCAATAGCACGTTGTATCTTTCAATCAAACCAGCTGCCTGTGGATGGTATGGGATGTGGCACAACCAGCACACTCCAGAATCTTTGGCCCACTGCTGTACTGTGATCCGGTGAAGTGTGAGCCGTTATCTCTTTGGACTTGTTTGGGACAACCATAAGCAACGACAAGTTTCTGGAGCAGTTGAAGCGTTGCGGCTTGATCTGCAGGTTTGCAAGGATGAACAAGCATAAGTCTTGAATAGGTGTCCACTGCAGTGCAACAATATCTCAGTCCATTGTTTCCCCAGGGCAGGGGACCGATGAAGTCAATCTGCCAGATCTCTGCAGGCCTCTCACCCCTCTTAATCGACCCGGTGGAGTAATTTTGCAATGGCCATTGTCGCACTTCTCCACACACTGTACAGTTCCCTATTACAGTCTTTATCATGTCCATGGATATAGGCAATCCTCTCTGCTGTGCCCATTCATATGTTGCTTTCTGCCCCAAATGTCCAGATTGCTTGTGGGCCCAGTTGGCCAAGTTCATCAAGACAGGATCAATTGGCACAACTGCCTTCACTTTGGCAATTTCATCTGCAACTCTGTTAAAGTTCTCAAAGTCTGGGACTAGGGGCACATGTGCATCAACATGCCCCACTTTTATGGTGCGGGAGTGAGCTTTCTTCCAGATGTAGTCCCAGACTTCCTTGCCTCCCCACACCACCTTTCTGTGAATCATCCATTCATTGGACTTCCACGTGGGCATCCAAGTTGTCAGTCCTTTAAAAACCACCCAGCTGTCAGTGTAGATAGTGACATGGGAAGAAGGATCCTCCTGAAGAGTCATCACCACAGCTTTCAACTCTGCATACTGACTGGACCCTCCAATTCCGGTCTCCTGCAGGACTGTGTCTGTACTTGGGTTGTAGGCTGCTGCTGTCCATTTACGTCCAGACGAGGTGACTATGGCTGAACCATCAGTGAACCACGCTGACTCCTTTATGTCTTCTGACAGAGACTCAAAGGGTGGAGCCTCTTGAATGGGGGATGATTGCAGCACAGGAAATTCTTCATTTGGCCGGGTGCTGGTAAAAGTAACAAAAGCCCTGCCAACTGTTTTGAAATGTCTCTAACATCCCCAGCTGCAATACCCCCTCTTTCTTGAAGGTACCACTTCCATTTCATCAGTGCCTGGTTCTGGGCTACAGCTGCCCTAGTGGTCAGTCCATTATCTCTCACCCATCCTGCTACTGGCAATGCAGTATGGATGGTGACTGTGTCCTTTCCTATAATGGTCTCTACATGTTGAAGTGCTGTGTAGGTCCCAAACAGGTACTTCTCTAGGGGCGTGTATCTCTTCTGTGCCCCTGTCAGTTGTTTGGACCACAATCCAATGGGTATTGCTCTCAGTCCTTTCTTTTCATTTGGCTGACACAAACTCCAAGATATGGTACCATTCTGCTCCGCTATATCCAGCTGAAATGGTACTCCTTGTCTCACGGGTCCTAATCCCTGATGCTGCAAAATAGATTCTTTAGCAGCCAGGAATGCAGTCCGCTGCTCTGAACCCCATGAGAACTCAGTCTTTTTTCTGGTGACATTATATAAAGGCCTCAGAATCAGTCCAAGATGTGGGATGAACAATCTCCAGAACCCCACAACTCCAATGAACTTCTGTGTCTCCTTTTTGGTAGTAGGGGGGGGGCGGCGCCTGGATAGTTTGCACAACTGTCTCTGGAATTTTCCGCTGCGACCCAGTCCATATCATTCCCAGGAATTTCACTTCTGTGGCAGGTCCTTGGACTTTGTCTCTGCTGATAGCCCACCCTCTGTTCTCCAAGTGCTCTATCAGCAGGTGCAGTGCTTCAGTTACATCTTCTTTTGTCCCAGAGATCATGATGTCATCAATGTAGTGAAACACAGCGACTTTCAAATTCAGGGTACGTAAATCTCGGGCAATCAGTCCATGAAAAATCGTTGGAGAATGAAGATAGCCTTGCAGAAAGACAGTGAAAGTGTACTGGCGGCTGTCCCACACCATAGCAAACTGGTCTTGACACTCTGGGTCTATCAAAATTGAAAAGAAAGCATTAGCCAGGTCTATCACAACATGATATTCTCCTGCATTTTTAGCAATTTTCTCAACAATTGAGAGAATATCTGGTACAGCTGACTTCAATGGAGGTGCCACTTTGTTTAGACCTCTGTAATCCACAGTCATTCTATATGTTCCATCAGGTTTCTTTACTGGGAACACCGGAGACGAGAAAGGACTTACAGCAGGTCTAAGGATCCCTACTCTCAACAGTTCTTGAATAGTCTCCCCAATTTCTTTGTGGCCTCCAGGAAGTCTGTACTGCTTGAGACAGACTGGCTTCTCTGGTGGAGGAATGTAGACAGGGGTCCATTTTGCATGACCTCTGACCACAGCCTTCACCGCCCTTACCAGATACGCTTTATCAGGATACCCGAATGTGAATGTACCTCTTTCAGTCTGAATTGACTGACCTTGAAGTACATCCATCCCAAGAATATTTTCGGGTAACTCTGATACCAAAACATTTGTCATAAATCCTGATCCCTTGCCAATAGCCAATTTCACCCATATCCTAACTGCTGGTGTGGTTTGCCCTCCCAAACCTTCTACATAAATCAATTCTCCTTTGTGATGGGAAGGATTACCTTGCAAAAGTGTAACTTCAGCTCCGCTATCAACTAAAGCTATTACATGTGTAGGAGAAGATGACTTCCCCCACCATACAGTGACAGGTGCATATGGGCGTCGGTCTCCTGCTGTCACTGCCCTCACGGCTATTACAGGAGACTCACCTTCCCTTCAAAAAGGATAAGGAACCTCCCAATCCCTTTTTCTGATTCTCTCTAACTCCTCCCCAGAATAAAGGGATTTGGGTTCATGTTCAGTTTTGGGAATTGGTTTGGGGGTAACAGGAGGGGTCTGTTCTGTTTTCTCTAAGTCCAGGCTGATGTTTTCTTCACTAGGAGTAGTGTTTCTGCAGTAGAAATGCCATCTATCTCATCTTTAGGTTCTCCTGACTTTAATAGGTCCACCCACATTTGTTTCCTAAAAATAACTAGCCTGGTTTTCTCTTCATCTCCTGTCTTCTCTACCCCATTCCCTTTCTTCTCTGTTCTTTTCTTCTTTTCTGCTTGTATTCTTCCTGTCTGGTCTTGACCGTATCTACTGCCCTGACAGGTTTTGTTTTAGTCTCCTCTAGCTCCCCCAACTGGCTTAAAAGGGTTGTGGCTTCATGAATCTTGCTGTTTAATCCCAGGCCTCCCAACAAGGACAATAATGGAGCCCTGAGATTAAATGGCGCAAACTTCATCAGCTTAGAGCGCAGAGCAGACGTAAAGGATTCCATATCTGGACCCATCCATTCTGGAAATGTATTTAATCCGGTTATACAACCCATCTCACGTAACCGGGAAATACCCTCTCCTATTGCTCTCCATGAGTAGGTATTTTCCAGGTCAGTAGGACTAGCGTATACTCGGACTATTCCATCTCTCACGAGGTCTAACAGTGAAAAATTCTCGCTAAACTCTCGGGCTTTTCACATTGCCTGACGCAATTGTGGACCATGGGTTAACACTCCCATAGTCACTGCTTCCTTACCTGACAAAACAACACTGTCCGCCCCTTCATCCCATAAGCGTAGGAGCCAGGTCAATAGGGGCTCACCAGACCTTTGTTTGTATTGTTTTGCCAGCTCATGGAGTTCAGTTTGTGTAAACTCCCGTACTTCTTCAAATTCAACATCTCTGGGGTTGCGATAATGCACCTCCCCATCTGCCATAACCTCTCTATCATGTTGCCGTTTCCTATGCTTAGTAATGAGAGGTCTGGCATACTTTTTCTTTCGCACTAGCAGATCATCATGCGAAATATCAAAATCTATCTCCTCATCCTCACTATCATTTGAGGAGAGCACATCCTCACAATCCCAATTTTGAGATGTGACAATGGCACATACCCTGGCTTTACTTACAGGTTTATGGCCCCTCCTTTTCCTTAAGGCATTAATCGATTTGGTCATGAGGGCTGCACACACTCTGAAGCAACTGCTAGCTGGTCTTTTAATACCTTAACTTCTGCCTCTGCCTTCTCCCTTCTCTGTGATTCAGTGTAAATAGCATTAAGGAAATACCAGTCCACAGTGGACACTGTCCTCTTCTCTTTTTTACTTAAATCCAACCCCTTAAGGCTAAAATCTACAAAATGATCTGAGACTTTATCACCCCAAGTCAGCTTCAAGGGAGAAGCATACTTCACAAATTCTTTAGCAAGAGGCTCCCACTCATTGTCTCTGGCCCAGATAGGTAAGCTGCACACTTCCTTCTGGCCACCAGAAACCTCTGCAGCCTTGCTTTTCCTAAACAGCTTACGCAGCATTTTACCTAGCACAAGCTACACAACACACTACAGAAAAACAGGTCTGCTTCAGTTGAATTATAGCACAGATCGCGGCACGAGTCCCCAAATGTTTTGCTTGCGTCTATCTAGCAAGGTTACTCTGTGGTATAAGCAAGGAAGCTGAGATTTCTGCAAGGTGTAAATGTGCTTTTACTATACAAAGATGCTGTACATACAAAAACTATTACAATATTAGGAATACAATACAAGACTGACAGATCTCTATAACAAGCAAGCAAAATGCCTATCAAATGAACAGCCCATAGTCTATATCAGTACAAATACACTTAGAAGTTACTTATCTTCTGTTACTGTATGTTCGTGATCTCCATTGGCAACGATGCTTCTTGGACACCAGGCAGTGTTCTTGTATCATGAGTGGAGGCTTCTGATCTTCAAGGCATGATGGTGTGTGTGTGTGTGTGTGTCCCTAGATTATGCCTGAATCCCCCTTTTATGTGCCAGGCTGTTTACCATAGTTACCAAACAACAGAAAAACATGCCTGTTACTGTAGCTGTAGAAACAATGGACTGTTGAAAACTGCATCTACGTACCCATTGTCTAATCAGGCCAACACCTGACAATAATCTAACAGTCATTCTTTCAGTTTGAGAGCTGAAAGTACCTCAAACAATTAAATCTCTTTCTTGTGTACTGTATCAATAGAGACAATAGCCTGTTGAAAACTGTAACAATACAATACAACAATGATATTTACCCCCATTGTATAAAACAGCATTTGTTTGAGAAATCTACTCAAGACAAAAACTGACAATATCTCTATGACCAACCACTATTGTGTAATGTTATGTCCCATGTATCATAAGTCTGATTAATAAAAAAAAATCATATTGTAACAAATGCAACACAGTAAGTCATTTGTATTATCCATTGTGAAAATGTAAAACACCTTAAGTGTGTCACTGTAAATTCCAACTCGTGTGGTTAGTGCATAAACCCAGTGCTCCACTGCCGCTTACCAGAAAAAAGATCTGAAAATAGTGAGATCTACATGCACTATGTAGATCCCACTATTTTGTGCACTAACCACACAAGTTGGAGTTTTCAGTGACGCACTTAAGGTGTTTTACGTCCACCCGCATCGGCTATGCTCCCGTCCGGCCGAAATATCTACATTGCAAAAAAAGGGGGGATGAGAAACAGAGTGTTTCTCTAAAGAAGGTCAACAGAGAACACTATTGTCAAGTACAAAACCAGCTTTATTAATAACCAAAAATAAATAACCAATTAATGTATCAAAAGTGAAGATATAGGCAATATGGACAGACGGTTATCACAAACCAATTAAAATGGACAACGTTGTCACAGGGGATATTAAAATCAAATGGGAGCCGCGGCTACACGCCCACACATACACATCATACACACTAGATATGGGGTATATTGAATTAAGGATAGTCCTGCACAATAGGTTGGCGATTAATGGAAAGTATTCCCAGTATAGAGTATCCAGTTGGGCAGGAACAGTCCTATATCACTAGTTTGGAGGTGATGTAAGTGGGTGGATGATCTGACAAATCAAAAAGTTGGACCATAGATGGAGCGATCTCTCAAAGGATCATTGCACTCAGTGGTTACTTAGACCACAGCTGATGAATTAGATTACAAGCGCTTTCCAGGTTGCAGTAAGAATGATTGTACAGATGTCTACAATGGCAGCAGGATAAATGTCCTTGGAGACAGCATTTAAGGAAACATAGAGAAACTGACATACGTTTTGTTGGAGTGCTGAGTAAGGTGGAAGGATCTCACTAACCGCACTGTGTCCGTCGTCAGACTATGTTAGTCCTGGATGTTGAAGTCTCTCTGTGGACAGATGCCTCTGTGTGGCTCACCAGGAGTGCAGGCTGGCAAGGAGTCGTCTCTCACTGCTCCTCACCATGGAGCTGCCGAAGCACCGCTGCCGCCGTATGATGCGTGGCTGCAAGGGAAAACCAACATCAGCTGTTGGATCAGCTGTTAGGTCCGTGTAAGGATGAGTCAGATCAAATTGCGCGCGGCTCCCAAGGACGTGCTGACGTCACACCGCTGACGCGTTTCACCAGCCAATGGACGCTGGTTTCCTCAGAGCTAGGAGGGGTCAAGTGTGGTGAGTTTAAATAGGCAATAGAGAGTGCAGATACTACTTGTATCCACTAGATGTCAACCATAGCCCCTCAGTGTAAGTCATTCAGCAAACAAAGCATACATTCTAATTACATGATTAGGATAGTGATATTAGATATTTACGAGATAAAGGCGGAGAAGATGTAGGAAAAAAGTAAAAGGAAAAGGAGTACTTTAACAGTTTTTTTGGGGAAATCAGCCATGGAAAGAGTGAAAAATTAGAGGTAATGTTTATAATAGGGATTTTATCTCCACAAATAAGAAGCATTGTTTATGTTTCTAGGAAGGATTGTAAACTGCATTCAGTGTTTAACCCCTTAGGGGCTAAAGAATCTAAAAAGTACGTCCACATTTTCTCCTTTTGCAGGAGTATAGTGTCAAAATCACCCCTTCTGGGGGGCAGATTAAGCACATAGATCCCTTTAACTGTAAGGCCTGCTGGATTGCTGTCATGAAATTTAGCAAAGTGTACTGGAATAGGTCTGTCATCATCCTTATTCTTGGTTTTATTCCTAATGCCACTGATGTGTTTGCTGATCCTAATTCGGAGCTGACGTTTGGTTTTTCCTATGTAATTTTTATTGCAAGGACACGTGAGCATATATATGACAGGTGTCGTTGAGCAATTAATAAATTGTTTAATTCGATAGTCATTGCCACCCCTTGGATCAGCGAACACATCAGTGTGATGTACATATTTGCATATGTTACAATGTCCACATGCATGCATGCCTGGAGGAGGTTTTCTCTCAGTAAGCCAGTTTTTATTAATCGTTCTGGTATATTCTGAGTGAACCAGAGTGTCTCCCAAATTACGTGCCCTTTTGGCCGTAAGTAATGGTCTAGGGCTAATTATGTTAGCAATGAGGGGTGCCGATTTAAGGATATGCCAGTGTTTGTTTAGGATCTCCTGGACTTGGGTCCATTGCGAGCCAAACCTGGTGATGATTCTGGGGAAGTCACAATGTGATTGGTCCGTTTCCTGGGGGTTCTTCTGTGTGGTTAGAAGGTCCTCACGTTTGGTTTTAAATGCATTATTTTTAGCTTTTTTGAGGGAATTATGTGAGTACCCTCTTTTCCTAAATCTTTTATACATTTCATGTGCTTCAGTTAGAAATTGATCCTCCTCCGAGCAGTTTCGTCTGATCCTTAAAAATTGTCCAGTGGGTATTCCCCTAATTAGCGACTTTGGATGATGACTCTGTGCTAAGAGGAGGGTATTAGCTGCTGTTTCCTTTCTAAAGGTGCTTGTTGCTATTTTATTTCCACATCTAGTGATTTGTAAATCAAGAAATGAGAGGGCATCAGTAGAATAGGAATAGGTTAAATGAATATTCCTTTCATTGTTATTTAGTAGGGATAAAAATTCCAAAAGTTGTTCTACTGAGCCCTCCCATATCACGAGTACGTCGTCGATGTACCTTAACCACAGCGCGCAGTGGTCAAGTTACATCGAGGACTTGTACACGACTTCCTCCTCCCAAAGTCCCAAATGGAGACAGGCATAGGAAGGGGCCCAAGGGGCACCCATACTGGTGCCTCTGATTTGTTGGTAAAACTTCCCAAGAAACTGAAAGAAATTATTGCCCAACATGAATTCCAATAGTTCTATAATGAATTCATTGTGGGCTCCAAGTGATGGATGATGAATGTCCAAGAAAGTTTTAGTGGCTTGAATACCCCACTGGTGGGGAATCGATGTGTACAGACTTTCCACATCTATCCCCACCAGTAGGGCATTTGGAGATAGGGTGAAATTGGACAACTTTAGAAGTATATCTCTACTGTCACAGACAAAAGAAGGTAGTTCAGTTACCATGTCTTTGATCATCGAGTCCACAAATTTACCAACTCTTTCAAGGGGACCCTTGATGGCCGAGACGATAGGTCTCCCTGGGGGGTTGGATAAAGACTTATGCAATTTGGGAATGATATAAAATGTGGGGATTGTTATATTTTCTACTTTAAGGTATGAGTATTCCTTATTAGTGAGTAGGCCTGTTTCCATAGCTAGTTTTAGTTTAGTGTTCAAGGTGTCAACAAGGGCAGGAAAGGGGGTCCCAGTCAGTTTTTTATAGGTCGAGTTATCACTCAGCAATCTAAGTACTTCGTCCTCATAGATTTTTTCGCTGAGTAGGACCACATTACCGCCCTTGTCACTTCTTTTAATCACCAAATTGGGGGCTTCCTGTAGTTCCCGTAGTGCTTTTCGTTCAGGGCCATTTAAGTTATTAGATCCCAGCCATTCCCAATTAATCTTTTCAAGATCATGTTTGACTTGGTCAAGGAATAATTGAAGCCATTTATGCTTGGATAGAGTTGGCATTTTAGTTGACTTGATTCTCAAACTAGATTTCCTTCTAATTGGGTGACTAGTTTCAGTTTCCGAATCACTATTGGCGTTTTCTTCCAAGAGTGATATTAGATTATTGATGGCCTCTCTTTCCTCTTTGTCTAAATTGGGTTCTGGGGTGGATGTGTTATCAGGATCTTTTTGGTGCCAGAGTTTGAAGAGGACTTTTCTAAGGAATAGATTAATATCCTTAAACACTTCAAATTCATTCATGGGCGCAGTGGGGGAAAAGGATAATCCCTTTTGGAGAAGTGCAATATGGTTGAAGTCCAATTGGAAGTCAGATAAATTAATTATACTCATGTCCTTAGAGGCTGAGTTAAGAGTATTGTTTAGTGTCTTTTCTGACTCCTTAGTCTCCCACTGCGCCGATTCTGAGCTGTGTTTCGGTCCCCGCCTCTTCCTTCTGTGTTTCCTCTTCCTATTCCCCTGGGGTGACTCTTTTCCACTGATTGTTTTGGGCAGTCCACTACTATGTTGCCCTGAAGTTCCTCTAAAAAAGTGACAGATTTTTTAGAATTTTCTTTGTCTGGGTCACTATCTGAGGAGGAACCAGTTCTATTCCTACTAGTACGTTGTGAACGTCTGGAATTTCTTGAGGAAGATCTACTTCTATTTGGCAAGGTGGGATTAAAGATGTCTCCCGCTTCCCAATCAGTGATATTTTGTCTAAATTTTTCTTGTTTGGTGTGTTTAAGATTTTTTTGTATTCTTTCTATTTCTTTCTTGATGAACTCATTATTTTTTACAAAGTCAGGTTCATCTTTGTGGGATTCAAGGGCCTTTGCACTAATCTCTAATTCTCCTTTAATCTCCTGAAGTTGTATTTCTTCTTCAGACACAATGATTTTCATTAATGCTAGGCCTCTATTCAGACATTCCTCTTTCCACACTTCCAAGAATCTCGGGGTGAGGAGATGTTCGGCAGGAATTATTCTCTCCCTCAATCCTCTAGGGATGATATTGTGAGAGATATGCGATTTTAAAGAGGCAATATCCCATTTACGCTCTATGTCATCACTCTTTCCATCAATAGAAAAGGCTGTGTCAATCTCATCATCTAAATCTCGATCAATCATATAAGCCATATATGTAATTATGTATACGGTTTGTGTAATATAAACGTCTGTCACTTTGCTAAATCACTGATATTAGTACAGTGATGGTGGGATCCGCAGGGCAAAGAAAGGTCAAAAGACGCCCCAAAATAGCAGACAGAAAAACAAGGATTTTTGCCCGGATCAACCAGTAAATATTAGTAATGGTGGCTAGTTCCAGCGGGTAAGTATAGACCTATCATACAGGCAAAAAGCCTGGATGCAGTTCAAGTTGGCCTTTTAAACATATTGCAAAAAAAGGGGGGATGAGAAACAGAGTGTTTCTCTAAAGAAGGTCAACAGAGAACACTATTGTCAAGTACAAAACCAGCTTTATTAATAACCAAAAAATAAATAACCAATTAATGTATCAAAAGTGAAGATATAGGCAATATGGACAGACGGTTATCACAAACCAATTAAAATGGACAACGTTGTCACAGGGGATATTAAAATCAAATGGGAGCCGCGGCTACACGCCCACACATACACATCATACACACTAGATATGGGGTATATTGAATTAAGGATAGTCCTGCACAATAGGTTGGCGATTAATGGAAAGTATTCCCAGTATAGAGTATCCAGTTGGGCAGGAACAGTCCTATATCACTAGTTTGGAGGTGATGTAAGTGGGTGGATGATCTGACAAATCAAAAAGTTGGACCATAGATGGAGCGATCTCTCAAAGGATCATTGCACTCAGTGGTTACTTAGACCACAGCTGATGAATTAGATTACAAGCGCTTTCCAGGTTGCAGTAAGAATGATTGTACAGATGTCTACAATGGCTTACACTGAGGGGCTATGGTTGACATCTAGTGGATACAAGTAGTATCTGCACTCTCTATTGCCTATTTAAACTCACCACACTTGACCCCTCCTAGCTCTGAGGAAACCAGCGTCCATTGGCTGGTGAAACGCGTCAGCGGTGTGACGTCAGCACGTCCTTGGGAGCCGCGCGCAATTTGATCTGACTCATCCTTACACGGACCTAACAGCTGATCCAACAGCTGATGTTGGTTTTCCCTTGCAGCCACGCATCATACGGCGGCAGCGGTGCTTCGGCGGCTCCATGGTGAGGAGCAGTGAGAGACGACTCCTTGCCAGCCTGCACTCCTGGTGAGCCACACAGAGGCATCTGTCCACAGAGAGACTTCAACATCCAGGACTAACATAGTCTGACGACGGACACAGTGCGGTTAGTGAGATCCTTCCACCTTACTCAGCACTCCAACAAAACGTATGTCAGTTTCTCTATGTTTCCTTAAATGCTGTCTCCAAGGACATTTATCCTGCTGCCATTGTAGACATCTGTACAATCATTCTTACTGCAACCTGGAAAGCTCTTGTAATCTAATTCATCAGCTGTGGTCTAAGTAACCACTGAGTGCAATGATCCTTTGAGAGATCGCTCCATCTATGGTCCAACTTTTTGATTTGTCAGATCATCCACCCACTTACATCACCTCCAAACTAGTGATATAGGACTGTTCCTGCCCAACTGGATACTCTATACTGGGAATACTTTCCATTAATCGCCAACCTATTGTGCAGGACTATCCTTAATTCAATATACCCCATATCTAGTGTGTATGATGTGTATGTGTGGGCGTGTAGCCGCGGCTCCCATTTGATTTTAATATCCCCTGTGACAACGTTGTCCATTTTAATTGGTTTGTGATAACCGTCTGTCTATATTGCCTATATCTTCACTTTTGATACATTAATTGGTTATTTATTTTTTGGTTATTAATAAAGCTGGTTTTGTACTTGACAATAGTGTTCTCTGTTGACCTTCTTTAGAGAAACACTCTGTTTCTCATCCCCCCTTTTTTTGCAATATGTTTAAAAGGCCAACTTGAACTGCATCCAGGCTTTTTGCCTGTATGATAGGTCTATACTTACCCGCTGGAACTAGCCACCATTACTAATATTTACTGGTTGATCCGGGCAAAAATCCTTGTTTTTCTGTCTGCTATTTTGGGGCGTCTTTTGCCCTTTCTTTGCCCTGCGGATACCACCATCACTGTACTAATATCAGTGATTTAGCAAAGTGACAGACGTTTATATTACACAAACCGTATACATAATTACATATATGGCTTATATGATTGATCGAGATTTAGATGATGAGATTGACACAGCCTTTTCTATTGATGGAAAGAGTGGTGACATAGAGCTAGAATCAACACGCAAACTTTTTAAAAATCATAAGAAGCTTATGATTAAATTTTTGAACCGTAAATGGGATATTGCCTCTTTAAAATCGCATATCTCTCACAATATCATCCCTAGAGGATTGAGGGAGAGAATAATTCCTGCCGAACATCTCCACACCCCGAGATTCTTGGAAGTGTGGAAAGAGGAATGTCTGAATAGAGGCCTAGCATTAATGAAAATCATTGTGTCTGAAGAAGAAATACAACTTCAGGAGATTAAAGGAGAATTAGAGATTAGTGCAAAGGCCCTTGAATCCCACAAAGATGAACCTGACTTTGTAAAAAATAATGAGTTCATCAAGAAAGAAATAGAAAGAATACAAAAAAATCTTAAACACACCAAACAAGAAAAATTTAGACAAAATATCACTGATTGGGAAGCGGGAGACATCTTTAATCCCACCTTGCCAAATAGAAGTAGATCTTCCTCAAGAAATTCCAGACGTTCACAACGTACTAGTAGGAATAGAACTGGTTCCTCCTCAGATAGTGACCCAGACAAAGAAAATTCTAAAAAATCTGTCACTTTTTTAGAGGAACTTCAGGGCAACATAGTAGTGGACTGCCCAAAACAATCAGTGGAAAAGAGTCACCCCAGGGGAATAGGAAGAGGAAACACAGAAGGAAGAGGCGGGGACCGAAACACAGCTCAGAATCGGCGCAGTGGGAGACTAAGGAGTCAGAAAAGACACTAAACAATACTCTTAACTCAGCCTCTAAGGACATGAGTATAATTAATTTATCTGACTTCCAATTGGACTTCAACCATATTGCACTTCTCCAAAAGGGATTATCCTTTTCCCCCACTGCGCCCATGAATGAATTTGAAGTGTTTAAGGATATTAATCTATTCCTTAGAAAAGTCCTCTTCAAACTCTGGCACCAAAAAGATCCTGATAACACATCCACCCCAGAACCCAATTTAGACAAAGAGGAAAGAGAGGCCATCAATAATCTAATATCACTCTTGGAAGAAAACGCCAATAGTGATTCGGAAACTGAAACTAGTCACCCAATTAGAAGGAAATCTAGTTTGAGAATCAAGTCAACTAAAATGCCAACTCTATCCAAGCATAAATGGCTTCAATTATTCCTTGACCAAGTCAAACATGATCTTGAAAAGATTAATTGGGAATGGCTGGGATCTAATAACTTAAATGGCCCTGAACGAAAAGCACTACGGGAACTACAGGAAGCCCCCAATTAGGTGATTAAAAGAAGTGACAAGGGCGGTAATGTGGTCCTACTCAGCGAAAAAATCTATGAGGACGAAGTACTTAGATTGCTGAGTGATAACTCGACCTATAAAAAACTGACTGGGACCCCCTTTCCCGCCCTTGTTGACACCTTGAACACTAAACTAAAACTAGCTATGGAAACAGGCCTACTCACTAATAAGGAATACTCATACCTTAAAGTAGAAAATATAACAATCCCCACATTTTATATCATTCCCAAATTGCATAAGTCTTTATCCAACCCCCCAGGGAGACCTATCGTCTCGGCCATCAAGGGTCCCCTTGAAAGAGTTGGTAAATTTGTGGACTCGATGATCAAAGACATGGTAACTGAACTACCTTCTTTTGTCTGTGACAGTAGAGATATACTTCTAAAGTTGTCCAATTTCACCCTATCTCCAAATGCCCTACTGGTGGGGATAGATGTGGAAAGTCTGTACACATCGATTCCCCACCAGTGGGGTATTCAAGCCACTAAAACTTTCTTGGACACTCATCATGCATCACTTGGAGCCCACAATGAATTCATTATAGAACTATTGGAATTCATGTTGGGCAATAATTTCTTTCAGTTTCTTGGGAAGTTTTACCAACAAATCAGAGGCACCAGTATGGGTGCCCCTTGGGCCCCTTCCTATGCCTGTCTCCATTTGGGACTTTGGGAGGAGGAGGTCGTGTACAAGTCCTCGATGTACCTTGACCACTGCGCGCTGTGGTTAAGGTACATCGACGACGTACTCGTGATATGGGAGGGCTCAGTAGAACAACTTTTGGAATTTTTATCCCTACTAAATAACAATGAAAGGAATATTCATTTAACCTATTCCTATTCTACTGATGCCCTCTCATTTCTTGATTTACAAATCACTAGATGTGGAAATAAAATAGCAACAAGCACCTTTAGAAAGGAAACAGCAGCTAATACCCTCCTCTTAGCACAGAGTCATCATCCAAAGTCGCTAATTAGGGGAATACCCACTGGACAATTTTTAAGGTTCAGACGAAACTGCTCGGAGGAGGATCAATTTCTAACTGAAGCACATGAAATGTATAAAAGATTTAGGAAAAGAGGGTACTCACATAATTCCCTCAAAAAAGCTAAAAATAATGCATTTAAAACCAAACGTGAGGACCTTCTAACCACACAGAAGAACCCCCAGGAAACGGACCAATCACATTGTGACTTCCCCAGAATCATCACCAGGTTTGGCTCGCAATGGACCCAAGTCCAGGAGATCCTAAACAAACACTGGCATATCCTTAAATCGGCACCCCTCATTGCTAACATAATTAGACCTAGACCATTACTTACGGCCAAAAGGGCACGTAATTTGGGAGACACTCTGGTTCACTCAGAATATACCAGAACGATTAATAAAAACTGGCTTACTGAGAGAAAACCTCCTCCAGGCATGCATGCATGTGGACATTGTAACATATGCAAATATGTACATCACACTGATGTGTTCGCTGATCCAAGGGGTGGCAATGACTATCGAATTAAACAATTTATTAATTGCTCAACGACACCTGTCATATATATGCTCACGTGTCCTTGCAATAAAAATTACATAGGAAAAACCAAACGTCAGCTCCGAATTAGGATCAGCAAACACATCAGTGGCATTAGGAATAAAACCAAGAATAAGGATGATGACAGACCTATTCCAGTACACTTTGCTAAATTTCATGACAGCAATCCAGCAGGCCTTACAGTTAAAGGGATCTATGTGCTTAATCTGCCCCCCAGAAGGGGTGATTTTGACACTATACTCCTGCAAAAGGAGAAAATGTGGACGTACTTTTTAGATTCTTTAGCCCCTAAGGGGTTAAACACTGAATGCAGTTTACAATCCTTCCTAGAAACATAAACAATGCTTCTTATTTGTGGAGATAAAATCCCTATTATAAACATTACCTCTAATTTTTCACTCTTTCCATGGCTGATTTCCCCCAAAAAACTGTTAAAGTACTCCTTTTCCTTTTACTTTTTTCCTACATCTTCTCCGCCTTTATCTCGTAAATATCTAATATCACTATCCTAATCATGTAATTAGAATGTATGCTTTGTTTGCTGAATGACTTACACTGAGGGGCTATGGTTGACATCTAGTGGATACAAGTAGTATCTGCACTCTCTATTGCCTATTTAAACTCACCACACTTGACCCCTCCTAGCTCTGAGGAAACCAGCGTCCATTGGCTGGTGAAACGCGTCAGCGGTGTGACGTCAGCACGTCCTTGGGAGCCGCGCGCAATTTGATCTGACCCATCCTTACACGGACCTAACAGCTGATCCAACAGCTGATGTTGGTTTTCCCTTGCAGCCACGCATCATACGGCGGCAGCGGTGCTTCGGCGGCTCCATGGTGAGGAGCAGTGAGAGACGACTCCTTGCCAGCCTGCACTCCTGGTGAGCCACACAGAGGCATCTGTCCACAGAGAGACTTCAACATCCAGGACTAACATAGTCTGACGACGGACACAGTGCGGTTAGTGAGATCCTTCCACCTTACTCAGCACTCCAACAAAACGTATGTCAGTTTCTCTATGTTTCCTTAAATGCTGTCTCCAAGGACATTTATCCTGCTGCCATTGTAGACATCTGTACAATCATTCTTACTGCAACCTGGAAAGCGCTTGTAATCTAATTCATCAGCTGTGGTCTAAGTAACCACTGAGTGCAATGATCCTTTGAGAGATCGCTCCATCTATGGTCCAACTTTTTGATTTGTCAGATCATCCACCCACTTACATCACCTCCAAACTAGTGATATAGGACTGTTCCTGCCCAACTGGATACTCTATACTGGGAATACTTTCCATTAATCGCCAACCTATTGTGCAGGACTATCCTTAATTCAATATACCCCATATCTAGTGTGTATGATGTGTATGTGTGGGTGTGTAGCCGCGGCTCCCATTTGATTATAATATCCCCTGTGACAACGTTGTCCATTTTAATTGGTTTGTGATAACCGTCTGTCCATATTGCCTATATCTTCACTTTTGATACATTAATTGGTTATTTATTTTTTGGTTATTAATAAAGCTGGTTTTGTACTTGACAATAGTGTTCTCTGTTGACCTTCTTTAGAGAAACACTCTGTTTCTCATCCCCCCTTTTTTTGCAATATGTTTAAAAGGCCAACTTGAACTGCATCCAGGCTTTTTGCCTGTATGATAGGTCTATACTTACCCGCTGGAACTAGCCACCATTACTAATATTTACTGGTTGATCCGGGCAAAAATCCTTGTTTTTCTGTCGAATATCTACATTGGTTAGATGGGAGGTTGTTGAAGTCCCACGAGCAAACAAACAATGCTGTGTACTTGCTAAACAGGGATGGAGGTACACCACTATGTGCATTAGATCACACCAAAACTTGTTTTTTTGTAAAAAATATGTTCTAGCTTAGTGAATTGAGCCTATAGACCAGCCTTTAAAAACCTTTTTACCCCAGAAGAACCCTTACAATTATTTCCAGGTCTCGGGGGAACCCCTGCTAAAACCAATTAATTTGGGGTCACTGGGAAAAAAGCACCTGCCATTGGTATCTAGTGGGTCAGAATGCAACCTTACAAAGAGCTGAAAAGGTCATTGGTGTCATGCAGGTGGCTCTGCTAAGTGGTGTTGGTCCAGGAAATATGTAGGCACCATGAAATAGAAGGTCAGTTAGCCACAGCTCAAAAAATCCCTAGCAAACTGTGGAGGAGCCCTAGGGTTCCAGAGAACCCTTGTTGGGAATGGCTACTGTAGAAATTTTTTCACTGCTATATAGAGTTGCCACCTCATCCCTTTAAAACCGAACACATATTAATTACACAGGTTCTGTGGCTGATTAAGGTGGTAATTAAACTCACTTGATGCCTTATCTGCAATAAATTATCCTCAGAACCTGTGTAATTTATATGTGTTCAGTTTTAAAGGGATGAGTAAACATTATGGGGTTATGGGGTTGATTTACTAAAGGCAAATAGACTGTTGCACTCTGCAAGTGCAGTTGCTCCAGAGCTTAGTAAATGAGCAGAACATAGGCGTGCGCAGGGGGTGTGCTTGGGCATACCCTAATCACTACATGCAGTACCGATTCCCCCTACTGCCCAGGCTTCCCTCGTGTCCGCCCCCTCCCCCCCCCCCCCCAAACCCCAGCCAAAAGTTTTTTATTTTATGACTGCCTGTGCCCTCCACTGAGGAAATTTCCCCTCAGTTCCTGTTCTGTATGATTCCTATCAAATATGCAATAACTGCAGAGAAATCTCCCATACAAGAACACAGGCAGCAATAGAAAGTTGTCAGGGGATTGAAGCCTAACTGTCCACTACAGAAAATATAAAGTTTATACAGAACTGGGCTTCACCTATAACATGTACACAGCATACTCCTAGATTTCCATTTCTTCTTATTATTCATTATTAAATGAGTTTGTCAATCCGCATTCTGAGAAGCAAATGATTTTCACATACGTGGACACATGATATACCACCGGCCAGGCAGCTATTTCTAGAAGCAGTATCTCATGAGTTATGAATGGACAGGGTGGAGAGCTTTACTCCGTCAGGGGAAAACAAAACAAACAACTTTCAGTGGATTAGGAAACATCCGTTATTAAGTTATAACTGAGGGCGTAACCTGGACATCTGAACATTCTGGGATTTGTAGTTCCACAGCAGCTGCATGTCTGGGTATTTGATCTGTTATACATTGTGCAATGCACAGAAAATTGCTTCCATAAATGTGCAAATGATTCTTCATTTGCATATTTTATTCATTTGTTTTAATCATCTTTTTTTACTCTATTTATAGAGAGCCAACATAGTACAAGGCACTTACCACATAACACAGAATTATTCACATTAGATGCTTGCCCTCCAAAGTACAGTAGTTCTAACTGCTCAGCTATGTTTGAGATACATAGATAAATAGATAGAACACACAATCCTTACAACAGGTGCAGCAACAGGTCGATCAGATCTATCCATCAATAGTGGCCTTGTGACGGGTGTACTGTGAACCTGCCGTGCTAGTCACCAGCTCCTGACCATGCCCGTTACCTCTCAGACTCAGACCTCAGATCAGTTGACAATAGGCTTTGCAGAGCCAAAGGATTTCTAGGCTTTTTTCATTGTGCATTAAGTACTAATACTTGTACTTGATGGTGCTAAACTTTATGGGGGGGCAAATAACCCCCCCCAGGTCCGCACTCACCCCTCCACAGTCCCGGCACCACAGCTTCCTCGGCTTCTCCTCCCGACCAACCCAATCCACCTCCTGTCCCGGGAGGAGAAGGCGGAAGACAATAGCGAATATTGATTCGCTAGTGGGTGGGTTCTTGCGCTCCGATCCCAACCTTTTTCAAGCCAGTTAGAGCCTAATGCCATGTACACACGATCAGAAATGCCGCCAACAAAACTCTGATTAGAGCCTTTGGTCGGAAAATGCGACTGTGTGTATGCTCCATCTGACTTTTGCTGGCGGAATTCCACGTTCTCTATTTTTCGGTCGGAAAAAGTTCCTATCGCGGATGCTCAGAATCAAGTACGAGACGGAAGCGCTTGATCTGGTAAAACTAGTGTTTGTAATGGAGAGATAGCACATTCATCACGCTGTAAATTTTTGGATCTTTTAATGCAGCGCATTCTTTTGTTCTTTATAATGCTAGAATAATGAAGTTGTTTTGCTGCTGATATTCACACAAACTTATTTCCTTATTATTTCTCATGATCTCCTGAATAATCTTTTTTGTTTTTAAAGCCAGATCTCCATAATAATGTTTAGAATTATTTTTTTATAGTCATCTTTTTTTTTTTTTAATCAAGATCTCCTGTTTTTTTTTATTATTTTTAAATTATTTTCTAGTGATCTCCATAATTTTTTTTTTTTATGTGTCAAGTTTCCACAACAACATTATTATCTTGTATTTTTAAAGCTCAAGGAGGTTGGTTGTTGTCCCTTGTTAATTTGACATTGTATTTTTGAAATGTACCTGCCTACTCACAAACAAATTGTCCTTTTTGAAGAAAAATACGTAGGCAAGTATCTTCATATAAAAAAATCTCCATTTATTCTGGCTCATAACAAAATAAAGAGGAAGGCAACGCTGGAGAAACTGCTTGAATTTGCGAAGCTTTTGTACCCCAGGGCACACATCAGCTCTTAGTAACTAAAAATTGGTAGCCTGAGAAGTCCATATAATAAGGAGCACAATCTGGTCCAGGACTCCCAGAGATCAGGAACAGCAGCAGATAACATATATGTCCCCAGGCTGTGGTACTACCACAGCCTGCGTCTTCTGTCAGACCAGACTGAACCCTGGCCATCACTTTCATGTCTTGCAGCTTTCCCTCCACGCTTCCCTGCAGCCTTCCCTGCAGTCTTCCCTTGAGGCTGTGGCTCTGGAGGTGGACTTGTGGCAGGAGGAGGAGGAGGATGGGCGAGCGCACATAAGTGCGTGTTCTCACTAATTTGCATTACTTACTACTGACCTCTGAGCTCTGCATTACTTACTACTGACCACTGAATTCTTTAAACCTTCCTTAAGGTAGAACTATAGGCAATTTTTTTCATTTTGGATATAACAAGTGAGGTTTATAACCCCTGAGATTTTTTCGCCATCTGTGTCCCATTGCAGAGATTTCCCTTCACTTCCTGTCCCATAGCCAGGAAGTGAGAGAAAATTGCTACAAATTAAGGGAATATCTTGGGGGACCCCCGGGTCACCAGTACTGGTGTCCCCATTGGAAGATTTCCCCTTAATTACTTTTCTGGGGACAACCCAAAAATTGGGATTTTCTTTTACTTTCACTTTCAATGACAATAGTAAACAGGACAAATAGAATGGGTGAATCTCCTTAAAGTGGGAGTAAAAACCTTTTTTGGCACTTGTACCTACAGGTAATCCTATAATAATGGCTTACCTGTTGGTATAGCGAATATCTCCTGAACCTGCACGGTTTAGGAGATATTCACACTGCATTCAGCCCATGACATTAAAGGTGTATGCGCTCTGAAGGGGTGGCATACCCATGCTGTCCCTTCAGAGCTCCGTGCCATGGTCCGTGACTCCCACGCGCATGGTCGGGAGTGACGTCATCACGGCGCAGCCAATTAGAGAGCCAGAGGATGCAAACTCGGAAGGAAGACCAGGTGAAGAAGAAGGCACCTATCAACGGTGACAGCGTGGCACAGGACGGCTTCGTTCTAAGGAAAGTATTTCATAATGTTCTAGTATACGATGCATACTAGCACATTATGCCTTTACCTTGCAGGGTTTAAAAACAATGGTGCAGTTTACTACCACTTTAAGGGGGGTACAGACAGCAATAAAAACTGACATGCATTCTAAAAAATTTTGCCTTTAGTTATACTTCAAGCTGGCCAAACATGGATCATTTTTTTATAAGCCAATGTGATAATAATAAAACTGAAAGGATTACCCATCAATACAAGCAAGGTGGATGGGGGAATTCCCCTGGCTGTGTTATTGTATTTTAACAGTGGGGACTCTTCTGCTGTCAGAATACACCAATCAGCGCTGCAACCAATAGGATTGAACAAAAATTTTCCAACAAGCCATTCGTAAGAAGTCAGTCATTAGATTAACTTCTCACAATCGCAGACGGCCATAGATAGATCGAAATCTGACAGGTCTCTGCTGAACTGGGCGAATTTAAATCCATCTATGGCCAGCCTCACTTTCCAATGGGTCCTTGCTAGGTTATCGCCTTAAAAAGTGTTACATAGTTACATAGTAGGTGAGGTTGAAAAAAGACACAAGTCCATCAAGTCCAACCTATGTGTGATTATGTGTCAGTATTACATTGTATATCCCTGTATGTTGCAGTCATTCACGTGCTTATCTAATAGTTTCTTGAAGCTATCGATGCTCCCCGCTGAGACCACCGCCTGTGGAAGGGAATTCCACATCCTTGCCGCTCTTACAGTGAAGAACCCTCTACGTAGTTTAAGGTTAAACCTCTTTTCTTCTAATTTTAATGAGTGGCCATGAGTCTTGTTAAACTCACTTCTGCGAAAAAGTTTTATTCCTATTGTGGGGTCACCAGTACGGTATTTGTATATTGAAATGATATCCCCTCTCAATAAGTTCAGTGCTCGCAACCTTTCCTCATAACTAAGATCCTCCAGACCCTTTATTAGCTTTGTTGCCCTTCTTTGTACTCGCTCCATTTCCAGTACATCCTTCCTGAGGACTGGTGCCCAGAACTGGACAGCATACTCTAGATGCGGCTGGACCAAAGTCTTGTAGAGCGGGAGAATTATTGTTTTATCTCTGGAGTTGATCCCCTTTTTAATGCATGCCAATATTCTGTTTGCTTTGTTAGCAGCAGCTTGGCATTGCATTCCATTGCTGAGTCTATCATCTACTAGGAACCCCAGGTCCTTTTCCATCCTAGATTCCCCCAGAGGTTCTCCCCCAGTGTATAGATTGCATTCATATTTTTGCCACCCAAATGCATTATTTTACATTTTTCTACATTGAACCTCATTTGCCATGTAGTTGCTCCCCCCCATTAATTTGTTCAGATCTTTTTGCAAGGTTTCCACATCCCGCAGAGAAGTTATTGCCCTGCTTAGCTTAGTATCATCTGCAAATACAGAGATTGAACTGTTTATCCCATCCTCCAGGTCGTTTATGAACAAATTAAAAAATTTTGTTCAGCCTGGTGATCTTTAATCTCTTCCGTGTTGTTCAGGTAGATCTTCATGTCCTCTTGTCTACCTCTGCCTTACGGGAAGGGTTGGCCATAAACTACTTACAAGAGAGAAAAATTCATGAAAACAGTTTAGCTCTGCATTCTAATTTCAAATCTTCTGTTAACTTTATTAATGCTATGCCTGCAGGATGTGTTACGAACCCCTTGGAGCTTACTGCATTACATGGTCAAGGTGCTCACTTAGTATGAGAAAATCATTCCTGTGTATGCATTTCGTCCCATTGGTTTGTACATCTCCTTGTACCTACAATAATAACACACGGGGTTTGATTTACCAAAGGCAAATCCACTTAATGTACAGTCGCTGAAGATCTGAAATGAGGGGAAGCTCTGCTGATTTTATCATCCCTTCATGTGCAAGCTAAAATGTTGTTTTTTATTTTCCTTGGATGTCCCCTTTAGATCTACAGTTACTGCAGTTACAGTTACTAAGTGCACTTGTAGTGCAAAGTGGATTTGCCTTTAGTAAATAACCCCCACAGTGTATTCTAATATAGTGATATGAAAAAAGTGTCTCTATACTGAACAAGAAGTTATGGATTATTCTAATTTCATTGTTTATATTATTTTTTACAAGGGATTTTTTTAGATATATCCCCTTGAGTACCCAAGATTCTATGTTTGCCTTTTTGTTTATGTTCAACCATGCTATGCCCTCTGCTGTGACTCCTGGCTCCATCACCTGAGGCTGTGCGGCCACCCAGCTCTGCACACTCTGTCCACTCTCTCTGTGTTCAGGTGTGCGGTGATCGGTGGGTGCCTCCCATCGCATTGGTCGATTGCCGTCCTGCCCGCGACGACTTCGGCACTAGCGCAGTAGCCTGTGGCCGGTCCGGACAACGTAATTTCCGGCTGGAATGATGCACGTCCAGTCATGACGTATATACAGAGATGCCATCGCATCTAGCTAGTTAGATCACGCTATGCTCTGCTGACCACACATGGCGGTGCCCTCTTCCTTTATGTCCCTTCTATCCTACAAAAGGTAAGACTAGTCTGCTATCCCTAGCATGTCCTATTACACTGAAGCCGAGTGGCGTCATTACCAATGCTATTATCTCTCTCTCTCTCTTTAGCCTCTAGGTTATTGGCTATTAGAGAAAATACTCTCCTTCCTTTTGGCTAGTGGACATTCGTGTTTACCCTATCAAAATCGAAAGTGACCATCGTTCACTGGCACCGCCGTTGTATATGCACTTGCTACCTCTGTGTGCGTCTACCATCATTATCGCTTTGAAGTTCATGCGTATTAACCAGTCACTTTTGTGATTGTGCTTTTATGCCGAGTTTATGGTAAGCTATTTTTTGTCACTATTTGAACAACTTAATGGCTTTAATAATAGATGGATGACGTTTCTATAAATATATTGGCTACACATTAGACTATATATATATATATATATATATATATATATATATATATATATATATATATACCATATTTAATCGGTGTATAACACGCACCCCAATTTAAGATGGAAGTTTCAGGAGAAAAAACTTTTTATGGAAATAAACCACTTTGAAGCAAAATAATGGTCAGTGAGCATCAATGCAGCCTGATTAGTGCCCATCTGCAGCCTCAATGCAGCCTAATCTGTGCCCATCTGCAGCTTCATTGCAGCCTGATCTGTGCCTATCTGCAGCCTGATCTGTGACCATCTCCCCAACAATGCAGCTCACCATCTCTCCTCACAGGAAATCACCGAGCTGTCATCTGCTTACTTGGCTCTCACACACACAGTCCTACCTCCGCCATTGGCATTGGACCAGCTCCTGTGATAGACAGAACAATGGTCCAATGCCGGTGACAGAGGCGGGACTGTGTGTGTGACGTGCGAGCTGAGCTAGAGCCGAGTGGAGAGGAGATGGTGGCTCAGTGATTTCCAGCGGCACTCGTCCCCCTTCTTCACCTCCGAGGTACGCTGTAGGGGTATAACACGCACCCGCGATTTTCCCCCTATTTTCAGGGGAAAAAAGTGTGTATGTGTATATATATATATATATATATATATATACATATATATATATATATATATATATATATATATATATATACATATATATATATATATATATATATATATATATATATATATATACATATATACATATATATATATATATATATATATATATATATATATATATATATACAGTGGGGCAAAAAAGTATTTAGTCAGCCACCAATTGTGCAAGTTCTCCCACTTGCAAAGATGAGAGAGGCCTGTAATTGTCATCATAGGTATACCTCAACTATGAGAGACAAAATGTGGAAACAAATCCAGACAATCACATTGTCTGATTTTTGAAAGAATTTATTTGCAAATATGGTGGAAAATAAGTATTTGGTCACCTACAAACAAGCAAGATTTCTGGCTCTCACAGACCTGTATCTTCTTCTTTAAGAGGCTCCTCAGTCCTCCACTCATTACCTGTATTAATGGCACCTGTTTGAACTTGTTATCAGTATAAAAGACACCTGTCCACAACCTCAAACAGTTACACTCCAAACTCCACTATGGTGAAGACCAAAGAGCTGTCGAAGGACACCAGAAACAAAATTGTAGACCTGCACCAGGCTGGGATGACTGAATCTGCAATAGGCAAGCAGCTTGGTGTGAAGAAATCAACTGTGGCAATAATTAGAAAATGGAAGACATACAAGACCACTGACAATCTCCCTCAATCTGGGGCTCCACGCAAGATCTCACCCTGTGGGGTCAAAATGATCACAAGAACGGTGAGCAAAAATCTCAGAACCACACGGGGGGACCTAGTGAATGACCTGCAGAGAGCTGGGACCAATGTAACAATGGCTACCATCAGTAACACACTACGCCGCCAGGGACTCAGATCCTGCAGTGCCAGACGTGTCCCCCTGCTTAAGCCAGTACATGTCCGGGCCCATCTGAGGTTTGCTAGAGAGCATTTGGATGATCCAGAAGAGGATTGGGAGAATGTCATATGGTCAGATGAAACCAAAGTAGAACTGTTTGGTAGAAACACAACTCGTTGTGTTTGGAGGAGAGAGAATGCTGAGTTGCAACCAAAGAACACCATACCTACTGTGAAGCATGGGGGTGGTAACATCATGCTTTGGGGCTGTTTCTCTGCAAAGGGAACATGACAACTGATCCGTGTACATGAAAGAATAAATGGGGCCATGTATCGTGAGATTTTGAGTGCAAACCTCCTCCCATCAGCAAGGGCATTGAAGATGAAACGTGGCTGGGTCTTTCAGCATGGATTTGGAGGTGTTTCAAACTCGCCCTAAAACATCAATGATGTTCTTCTTTTTTTTTTAACATCATTGATGTTTTTCTGGATGTTTTCCAAGTCCCTATTACACCCTATGATCTCCCCAATCAGGATCTGTGCACTTTCACTGGTGAAATGCCCTGGATCCACAACATCACGATCACCTAAAAAGATAGAAACAATACACACCATGTATTATAAATATGCCGGCATCCATCTCTTCCCTGAGCCTGTGGTCGCAGACACTCACCTGTTGTGATGACAATTTCCACCACATCTCCTTCCTCCTCCTCCTCATGTTGTCTTTGGTGGGTCTCCACTTCTTCCTGAGGGGGGGGTCTGTGGTCTCCTCGGATGAGGGGTGTCCTCCGTGTCTTTTCTCCCCTATGTAAAAAAAATAGGTATACTTAGCACACAGATATTTGATGGCAGAAACAGGAATATGAAACATTGCTTGGAAGTGGGGTACAATTGTCTCTTTTGGTAGAGTTCCAAGATGAAGAAAATTTTTTGTCCTTTGTCAAGCTTGAATACTTACCTGTTTTGTACAAGCTTCACAGATGGAGTCACCCCTATAGTATACACTGGGGCACCTGTGTGGGACCCCCTAATAAAAAGGGTGTTCTTGTGTCCCACACTAGTGCTCCAGCGTCCAGATGTGAAAACTGCTGCTAAGTGTCCTCTCCTTACACAGAATCTAGTTTGCATTACATTCTAGTTACAAACCCATCTACACAACAAAATTATTTTAAGAGAAGTAGGCCATAAAAAATGTATTCAAATGCATATGGCCAAAATAATGGTGTTTACTAGGCTGAACGAACAATGTTTCATACGAATGAACAATGTGCCCATGGACATGAAAGTTGCCATTTTAAACTGTACAACAGTTAAGAAAAGCACATGGAGCAGCACGAACGTAATAAAAATAAAGAATAGGAACACAGCACAACTACTTACTTTTTTGCAGCACTCCCCTGATCCTTCTGTACTGCTCATGCTCCCTGATTTTGAGGTCCGACCACCGCTTCCTGAGCTGATCCTTGGATCGTCGTACCCCAAAATTCCGGTGCAGACTCTTGTTTACTTTCGCCATGATCTTGGCCTTTCTGACATTGGGGTTGGGGTAAGGTCCATACTTCCCGTCATAGTCGGCCTTCTTCAGGATGTCGACCATCTCCACCATCTCCACAAAGGACATATTTGATGCCTTAAATCGTCTCCTTCTGGATCGGGACGTTTCAGGCTCTGGGCTTTCCTCCTCCTCCTCCTCGTTGGTGTAATTATCAGACACCTGCTCTGTCTCCACCATGTGCTCTTCCCCACCGCGAACGAGAAGGGGCAGGGAATAGACTAGAAAGAACGTCAGGGGCGGGCGGAGTTTCACGCATGCGCAGTGTCTATAAAGCGTAACACGTGTGCGTAGTACGTACAATCTGTGAGCGGAGGAAGGAGTAACGGAGGCGCCGATCGTGATAACGAAGGTAAGATTTAAAATTGGGCCTATACTGCTTCTAGGTTGAGGCCTGTATTTGCACAAGTTTAGAAGACTTTAGAATAACATTAGGGTTTGCCTTGTGTTGTGTCTTGTAGTTAAATTGGATATCTTGAAGGATCATGACTTTATGCCAATCTTCATAGATATGTTCAGGGAGCTGCCTTGTCTATGGCAGATAAACCACCCTGAATATAAGAACCAAACAAAGAGGAAGGCAGCGCTGGATAATTTGCTGCAATTTGTGAAGTCTGTGATCCCCACGGCAGACATCACTTATTTGAAGATCCTAATTGGTGGCCTGAGGAGCACTTATCTAAGGGAGCACAAGAAGGTCCAGGATTCCCAGAGATCAGGAGCTGCAGATGACATTTATGTCCCCAGGCTGTGGTACTATGACAGACTGCATTTTCTGGCAGGTCAGACTGAACCCAGGCCAGCACTCTCCACTCTTCCTTCCCCCCAGCTGAGGCTTCTGATGTCCAACCTGGGCCTTCCAGGCAGCAACATGTGGAGGAACCCAGCTTGAGCCAGGCATAGCATTCTTCTAAATATTTCTGGTTGTCCAATCAATGATGTTAAATAGATGTTAGTTTGGAGTACTAATTTGTGATTGCAATTGATGAAGCAAAAACTAAAACTATGTCCCTTTTTCATACACAGGGAAATCTCAGCCAGGAGGTGGCCGGGCTAAGCAGGCTGCCCGATACCCAGGTCCCTACCCTCCGCCTTCAAAGACAAAGTGGCAGGAAGAGGAGTAACCTGGAGGAGGCCGCCATAGGCCTATTTTGGAAGGCTACTGAGGCCCTCAGAACACCCCACAGTGTGGAGGAGGACTTTGCTGCCATAACTGCATGCGAAATGATGCAGATGGAGGAGGGCCAATGACTCCTATGTGAGTTTTTCATTTTGGAAGCTCTAAACAAGGGGTTGAGGGGCCAAATCACATATGCAACCCACATTTGTCACCTCACCCATAGTCCTCCTCCTCCTCCAGGTCCTCCTCCTCCTCCAGGTCCTACTCCTCCTCCTGCCACACCTCCAACACCAGAGCCACAGCCGGGAAGGAAGCGTGGAAGAAAGACCAGAGAGTGATGCCCTGGGTTCAGTCTGGTCTGGCAAAATATGCAGCCTATTGTAGTACCACAGCCTGGGTACATACATGTCATCTGCTGCTTTCAGGATCTCTTGGACTTCTGGACCAGACTGCACTCCCTTACATATGGACTCCTCAGGCCACCAATTTTGCTGTAAAATAATTGATGTCTGCCCTGGGGATCAAAGGCTTCGCCAATGTATGATGTTTATCCAGCGTTGCCTCCCTCTTTGGTTCTGAGCCCTTAATAAAGGAATTTTTGTTTCAATTATACTCGCCTATGTGTGTTTTCCTTCAAAAAGGACAGTTTGTTTGTGAGGATTCAGGTACATTTCAAAAATACAATGTGAAATTAACAAGGGACACCAACACCAAGCAATCTCCTTGAGATTAAATAATACAAGATAACAATGGTGTTGTGGTAACTTGACACACAAAACACACACAAAAATATTCTGGAGTAAAAAAAAAAATCAAAACAAAAAAAGATCAGCCTTGAAAAAATACAAACCAAAAAAATAATAATATATAT
This sequence comes from Aquarana catesbeiana, assembly GCF_042186555.1. Classification (NCBI taxonomy): domain Eukaryota; kingdom Metazoa; phylum Chordata; class Amphibia; order Anura; family Ranidae; genus Aquarana; species Aquarana catesbeiana. Next base: position 585,417,481 of record NC_133326.1, read on the forward strand.
ATTTTTTGTCAGATGTGACAAATCAAAATATATTGTGGGAATCACGATAAATAATAAAGAAAGAAGTTTGTGAGAAGTCTGTGTGAATATGAGCAGCAAAACTACTTCATTCTTCTAGCATTGTAAAGAAGAACAGAGTGCGCTGCATTAAACTATTTAAAACATTGCAGCCCGATGAAAGTGCTCTATCCATTCCGAACGCTAATTTTACCAGACCGAGCTGTTCCGTCTCGGAATTTCTTCTGAGCATGCGTGGCACTTTGTGCGTCGGAATTGTCCACACACGGTTGATGCGATCGGATTTTGTTGTCGGAAAATTTTATAGCCTGCTTTCAAACTTTGTGTGTCGGAAAATCCGATGGAAAATGTCCGATGGAGCCCACACACGGTCGGAATTTCCGACAACAATCTCGATCGCACATTTTCCATCGGAAAGTCCGACCGTGTGTACAGGGCATAAATCTTCTCAGCTCGGTAAGTAGTTATCTTTTCAACTTATGTTGGCTATATATATATATATATATATATATATATATATATATATATATATTGTTACTATATCATAATGATAGATACACCGGTATGTCCCCACAGTTAGGTTTTGCTTCTTGGTCCTTTGGTTGTCACTTGTTCTGGGTTATCTGCATTGATGGACTTTAACAAATTGGATTGTAGTTTACTGTTTACATTCATGTTTATATTTGTGTCTGGATGATGTAATTAGTTTGCGTGTTTTTATATATATATATTAGATATTCAAGCTCTTGAAGAAGCTCATCAACGTGCGTAACATGTAGAGCGATCCTCATGAGCAACCTTCCATCACGCTTCAACCACCCAATGTATCAAATAATCTTGGATATATTAATATTTCATTCTCTAACGATTGTACATTTGTACATAAATTTTCTGTATCATAGGTGGTATGAGAGTCTATGAGGTCAATCATTTATATGTTTTTTAATATGTGTCTATATACATTGTTTTTAACTTTATCCGATTAAAAATATAAACTTTTTTACATAAATCTATACATGTGCCTATAAAGTCCAAATCTTTATCCAACCAATTTCTTCCTCACATCTTCAGCTAAGCCAAACTACGTCAGCTTGAGGTGCAAAGATTGCCTGAGGACAGATTTCAGGCAGTCCCGCCCGCATATGTCATTGATAATGTAAATTTGTACAGTTTAAAGGAATACCGTACGTATAGTTCAGACATTTTGTAGGCACCAGAATGTGCTGCTTTAGGGCAATGTACAGTGGTTTCTTATGTACTTTCCTTCTGTTTTATGGTCAGAATTAAAAATAAAAGTTTCTTTTTAGTCCTGTAAATGTTACATATTATGTATTGTCATTTTCAGCCAGCTCAGAGGCTCAGGATGAAATTAACATGCTCAAGTGAAGGAGTCAGAGTGGCTCCACCCCATAATTAAGATTATTGTAAAATTAACCTTAGCTGATTAGTCTGAATTAGCACTTCCCCCTTCCCCCTTAATGCACTTTTTTAAAAACATTTCCCAAAGTGGTTCCAAAGTCCAGGTGTTTTTGCCTTAATGCGTTCCTTGCATTAGGGTAAAAAAACAACCCACTATTTGCTCCCTTCCTAACACATACCTGACACCTCTCATAATCCAGTACTGTCCCTGCTAGTAGCCCCGCTTTCCACCTCATCCACATGTTAAATTGCAGCCTATTGCCAGCAACAGCACTGTCCCAATTGGTGCGACATCGACTTTGCACCCCCGTACCAATTTCCAAAAGTAGCTCCTGCACTACTTTTGGCGACTTAGGGGGCGATTTCAGTAGACATCTGTGCACGAACCCAGACAGATGTCTTTCAAATCGCCCCAAAGTCACACTGAAATGCAGGTTTGAAATCGTGCAAGTTCAGCTGAACTCGCACGATTTCAAACCCACATTCAGTGTGAGCGAGGGCTTAATCCTGGATTCACAGGCTACGCTGAGAGCAGCAGGCTCCTGCTGCTGTCAGTAAAATCCTGGGAGCGGGGGGCGGGACCAAGCTGGACTGTGTGTGTCTATGGACACACACATGACTGCCCCCATAGCACGTGGCTTGCTATAGGGGCACTTGGAAGAGAGGAGGGGTGGAGAGCACCAGCAGGGGACCACCAAAGAGGGGTTGAACGAAAAAAAAGCTAGTGGTGTGTACGAGGCTTTAGAGATTGTTTATAATTGCAGTTGGGGGGAGTTAAAAATGCATGGTTAAGCATTTTTAATGCCCCCCAACTGTCCCTCTTAAGCTGCAAAGGCAGCAGATGGGGGTGTTCATATGTTGAGGTCGCAACACTTTGCTTCATGCCTGCAGCAAAAACTCTCCCTCTGTCGTGTTTGGTGAGCAGTACTGCTGCTGAACACAAGCTGTTTGCCAAAAATGACCTTTTGTGGTGCAATGGTGTGGTATTTACGGTGTTAAAACAGGTGGTGGGGAGACACCAGATTGCTTTCTCGCCGCCTGTCAAAAATCCAAAGGCAACTTTTCTGAAGCGTGGCAATTTGGACGCAAGTTTAAGCTTAGCCTTAACTGCTGCGGAGAACATTCCATGGAAGAAAAACATGACTTTTAAACAATATACATAAATTTCTTTTTTTGTTTTGCTTACTTCGGGATTCCAAGACTTTTTCCAGAATGTCTTTTTACTTTTTTTACTTACTTTATTTACTTGTCAAGCAATATGCTATGCATTATAAATGAGCCATTTTTTTAAAACAACAGTATGACCACGGTCAGGCCTACCGCTGCTTTTCATAAATGGGCCCCTAATGTCACAGTCTTTGCGTCCACGCTTATCACTTCCCTTTAGTGTAGGTCATTTAGTGTTTTCTTTAGCAGATTTCACAATTCACTGGGTAATTGCTGTCCATGATGTCAGAGAAGGAATTAATTGTGCAAACATACGTATATCTTACTCACCCCCCCCAATAATTGGATTCATTTGGTAAGCTCTGTGAGGCAGGACCCCTTCCTAACATTTCTTAGATGACTTCACATTTCCTGTAACTCTATATATGTATTTGACCCCCAGTGTATTTGTTCTGTATCTTCTGTACACCGCTGCATGCTTCGCATTGTGCCCCTATAAGTGAAAACATACGTACATCCACAGTATTAGCACCTCAGGGCTGCAAGGCAAAGCTTCTGGTTATTCAGAGTTCAGACATGTGTAATATACTATAAAAGTTAAACTTGTACTCTTCTCTGGACTAATGGAAAGTTTCAACTGTGATGACTATGTCGAAAAAAATAAAAAATAAAACAACTTAATAAACGTCTGGTCTGCTTATGTAATAACTATGATATTACAGATGGTTGCTTGGTCACCAGTATGTCAGCGTGAGCACCCACCCATTCGGGGTCCAAGGCTCAGAATGACTCAAGCCTTTCCTGAATTATAATCGAGAGAAGAAACTTCTCTTTACAGGACAGGAGAGGATCAACCTATTACTGCAGCTGCGAATGTTCATAATAAAATTTCTGGAGCTTTGAGATAAACACCTGCTGAACAAAACTCAGCTGCTCTGACATGCATTAAATATTTTGAAGATTTATTTTTTTTTTTTTTGTAGCATTTGTCTGTTGGGACCTGTTCTACATTCATTGCTTTACTCAATAAATGATTCTATTAGAATTAAAGTCCAGGACTGCTCTTGGCTGCATTGTGGTCAAGAACAGGGAAGACTATTTTATTTTTATTTTTACTAGAAAATTTTTTTTTTTGTCCCAGGAGGAGTTTGAGATTGTGGGCCTCCCCCCAGGTTCTCAATCTTAGACATCATATGATATAACATAAGTTCCAGCAACGATTGGCTCAGGAGATAACCAATTATAAGACAGCATCAATCATTCATAAGCAACAGATAATTGCACAGAACCCACAAGAGAACCAGTTTAGACAGAATTATGGAGGAAACGACAGCCAAGGCAGTAAAATGGGTGGCTGGGGGTAAGTGTTATTCTGTTTTATAACTATTTTTTTGTTTTTTCACTGGATGACCATATATATATATATATATATATATATATATATATATATATATATATATATATATATATGTAGATAGATATATCTATATCTATACATATATATATATATATATATATATCCTCTCTCACGATAGATAGATAGATAGATAGATAGATAGATAGATAGATAGATAGATAGATAGATAGATAGATAGATAGATAGATAGATAGATAGATAGATAGATGGATGGATGGATGGATGGATGGATAGATAGATAGATAGATAGATAGATAGATAGATAGATAGATAGATAGATAGATAGATAGATAGATAGATAGATAGATAGATAGATAGATAGATAGATAGATAGATAGATAGATAGATAGATAGATAGATAGATAGATAGATAGATAGATGGATAGATGGATGGATGGATGGATGGATGGATGGATGGATGGATGGATGGATGGATGGATGGATGGATGGATGGATGGATAGATAGATAGATAGATAGATAGATAGATAGATAGATAGATAGATAGATAGATAGATGTAGATAAATGTGAGCACACCCCTCACATTTTTGTAAATATTTTATTGTATTTATTATATCCTTTCATTTGACAACACTGAAGAAATAACACTTTGCTACAATGTAAAGTAGTGAGTGTACAGCTTGTATAACAGTGTAAATATGTTGTCCCCTCAAAATAACTCAACACACAGCCATTAATGTCTAAACCACTGGCAACAAAAGTGATTACACCCCTAAGTGAAAATAATCCAAATTGGGCCCAAAGTGTCAATATTTTGTGTGGCCACCATTATTTTCCAGCACTGCCTTAATCCTTTTGGGCATGGAGTTCACCAGAGCTTCACAGGTTGCCACTGGAGTCCCCTCCACTCCTCCATGATGACATCACGGAGCTGGTGGATGTTAGAGACCTTGTGTCCTCCACCTTCCGTTTAAGAATGCCCCACAGATGCTCAATAGGGTTTAGGTCTAAGAACATGCTTGGCCAGTCCATCACCTTTACCCTCAGCTTCTTTAGCAAGGCAGTGGTCATCTCAGAGGTGTGTATTGGGGTAGTTATCATGTTGGAATATTGCCCTGCGGCCCAGTCCCCGAAATATTGCCCTGCAGCCCAGTCCCCGAAACCGTGCTCTGCTTCAGTCACAGTACATGTTGGCATTCATGGTGTCCTCAATGAACTGTAGCTCCCCAGTGCCGGCAGCACTCATGCAGCCCCAGACCATGACACTCCCACCACCATGCTTGACTGTAGGCAAGATACACTTGTCTTTGTACTGCTCACCTGGTTGCCGCCACACACGCTTGACACCATCTGAACCAAATAAGTTTATTTTGGTCTCATCAGACCACAGGACATGGTTCCAGTAATCCATGTTCTTAGTCTGCTTGTCTTTAGAAAACTGTTTGCTGGCTTTCTTGTGCATCATCTTTAGAAGAGGCTTCCTTCAGGGACGACAGCCATGCAGACCAATTTGATGCAGTGTTCCGCATATGGTCTGAGCGCTGATAAGCTGACCCCCCACCCCTTCAACCTCTGCAGCAATGCTGGCAACACTCATACATCTATTTCCCAAAGACAACCTCCCGATATGATGCTAAGCACATGCACTCAACTTCTTTGGTCGACCATGACGAGGCCTGTTCTGAGTGGAACCTGTCCTGTTAAACCTCTGTATGGTCTTGGCCACCGTGCTGCAGCTCAGTTTCAGGGTCTTGGCAATCTTCTTATAGCCTAGGCCATCTTTATGTAGAGCAACAATTCTTTTTTTCAGATCCTCAGAGAGTTTTTTGCCATGAGGTGCCATGTTAAACTTCCAGTGACCAGTATGAGAGAGTGAGAGCGATAACACCAAATTTAAAACACCTGTTCCCCATTCACACCTGAGACCTTGTAACACTAAAGAGTCACATGACATCGGGGAGGGAAAATGGCTAATTGGGCCCAATGTGGACATTTTCACTTAGGGGTGTACTCACTTTTGTTGCCAGAGGTTTAGACATTAATGGCTGTGTGTTGAGTTATTTTGAGGGGACAGCAAATTTACACTGTTATACAAGCTGTACACTCACTACTTTACATTGTAGCAAAGTGTCATTTCTTCGGTGTTGTAACATGAAAAGATAATAAAATATTTACAAAAATGTGAGGGATGTAATCACTTTTGTGAGATACTTTATATGTCTATATCTATAGATATATATATATATATATATATATATATATATATATATATATTACTATGGCACCTTATTTGTATAAAGTCACTGGGTATTATTGCAGTGTACAGTATATCAGTATATCAGTATATGGGGTTGATTCACGAAAGTCAAATATGCTGTTCACTTTGCAACAAGTGCATTTTTCCTAGAGCTTAGTGTACCACGTGAAACTCTGTTGACTTCCAGAATCCAATCATGTGCAAGCAAAAATTCCGTTTTTTTTTTTCTTGCACAGGATTGGGTATTCTTTGCAAAGTAAAATTTAGCAAATTAACTAAGCTCCGGGCAAAATTCTCTTGCAAGGTGTAAGGTTGGCCATACATTATAATAATTTCTTGCACAATTTTTCTTTTGATTTACAAAAAAACATATAATATGAGGTCAATCCTAAACAACAATTTCAATTTGTAATGCAATCAGGCAGGCCCTTGTACTACATATTGTAAGGTAAATCTAAAGGAAATCGTGTAGAAATTGTGCAAGAACATTTTTTAATATATGGCCAGCTTTATAAACTTCCCCTGCAAAGTGAACAGTTTATTTTCTTTTAGCTAATCAACCCAAATAAGTCACTAAGTAATAAAGCAAGGATAATGACAACAGCTAGGAACCCGCACCATCAAAAAAGAGCCAGCAGTGGCAGCTCCTATATCTATATCTTGACAAATTTCCTTTAGCTACTGAAGGGCAAATGTTCATAATAAAATTTCTGGAGCTTTGAGATAAACACCTTCTGAACAAAACTCAGCTGCTCTGACATGCATTAAATATTTTGAAGATTTTTTTTTTTTGTAGCATTTGTCTGTTGGGACCTGTTCTACATTCATTGCTTTACTCAATAAATGATTTTATTAGAATTAAAGTCCAGGACTGCTCTTGGCTGCATTGTGGTCAAGAACAGGGAAGACTATTTTATTTTTATTTTTACTAGAAAATTATTTTTTTTTGTCCCAGGAGGAGTTTGAGATTGTGGGCCTCCCCCCAGGTTCTCAATCTTAGACATCATATGATATAACATAAGTTCCAGCAACAATTGGCTTAGGAGATAACCAATTATAAGCCAGCATCAATCGTTCATAAGCAACAGATAATTGCACAGAACCCACAAGAGAACCAGTTTAGACAGAATTATGGAGGAAACGACAGCCAAGGCAGTAAAATGGGTGGCTGGGGGTAAGTGTTATTCTGTTTTATAACTATTTTTTTGTTTTTTCACTGGATGACCATATATATATGTAGATAGATATATCTATATCTATCTATCTATATATATATATATATATATATATATATATATATATATATATATATATATCCTCTCTCACGATAGATAGATAGATAGATAGATAGATAGATAGATAGATAGATAGATAGATAGATAGATAGATAGATAGATAGATAGATAGATGTAGATAAATGTAGATAACCTTCCTTTAAGAATGCCCCACAGATGCTCAATAGGGTTTAGGTCTGGAGGCATGCTTGGCCAGTCCATCACCTTTACCCTCAGCTTCTTTAGCAAGGCAGTGGTCATCTCGGAGGTGTGTGTTGGGGTAGTTATCATGCTGGAATATTGCCCTGCGGCCCAGTCCCCGAAATATTGCCCTGCGGCCCAGTCCCTGAAACCATGCTCTGCTTCAGTCACAGTACATGTTGGCATTCATGGTGTCCTCAATGAACTGTAGCTCCCCAGTGCCGGCAGCACTCATGCAGCCCCAGACCATGACACTCCCACCACCATGCTTGACTGTAGGCAAGATACACTTGTCTTTGTACTGCTCACCTGGTTGCCGCCACACACGCTTGACACCATCTGAACCAAATAAGTTTATTTTGGTCTCATCAGACCACAGGACATGGTTCCAGTAATCCATGTTCTTAGTCTGCTTGTCTTTAGAAAACTGTTTGCTGGCTTTCTTGTGCATCATCTTTAGAAGAGGCTTCCTTCAGGGACGACAGCCATGCAGACCAATTTGATGCAGTGTTCCGCATATGGTCTGAGCGCTGATAAGCTGACCCCCCACCCCTTCAACCTCTGCAGCAATGCTGGCAACACTCATACATCTATTTCCCAAAGACAACCTCCCGATATGACGCTAAGCACATGCACCCAACTTCTTTGGTCGACCATGGCGAGGCCTGTTCTGAGTGAAACCTGTCCTGCGAAACCTCTGTATGGTCTTGGCCACCGTGCTGCAGCTCAGTTTCAGGGTCTTGGCAATCTTCTTATAGCCTAGGCCATCTTTATGTAGAGCAACAATTCTTTTTTTCAGATCCTCAGAGAGTTCTTTGCCATGAGGTGCCATGTTAAACTTCCAGTGACCAGTATGAGAGAGTGAGAGCGATAACACCAAATTTAACACACCTGTTCCCCATTCACACCTGAGACCTTGTAACACTAAAGAGTCACATGACACCGGGGAGGGAAAATGGCTAATTGGGCCCAATGTGGACATTTTCACTTAGGGGTGTACTCACTTTTGTTGCCAGAGGTTTAGACATTAATGGCTGTGTGTTGAGTTAATTTGAGGGGACAGCAAATTTACACTGTTATACAAGCTGTACACTCACTACTTTACATTGTAGCAAAGTGTCATTTCTTCGGTGCTGTAACATGAAAAGATAATAAAATATTTACAAAAATGTGAGGGATGTAATCACTTTTGTGAGATACTTTATATGTCTATATCTATATATATACATATATATATATATACATATATATATATATATATATATATATATATATATATATATATATATATATATATATATTACTATGGCACCTTATTTGTATAAAGTCACTGGGTATTATTGCAGTGTACAGTATATCAGTATATCAATTACAGTATCATAACGTGTCATAACCAATGGCGTTGATTCACGAAAGTCAAATATGCTGTTCACTTTGCAACAAGTGCATTTTTCCTAGAGCTTAGTGTACCACGTGAAACTCTGTTGACTTCCAGAATCCAATCATGTGCAAGCAAAAATTCCGTTTTTTTTTTTTTTCTTGCACAGGATTGGGTAGTCTTTGCAAAGTAAAATTTAGCAAATTCTTCTCTGTTAAAAAAAAAAAAATTTAGCAAATTAACTAAGCTCCGGGGAAAATTCTCTTGCAAGGTGTAAGGCTGGCCATACATTATACAAATTTCTTGCACAATTTTTCTTTTGATTTACAAAAAAACATATAATATGAGGTCAATCCTAAACAACAATTTCAATTTGTATGCAATCAGGCAGGCCCTTGTACTACATATTGTAAGGTAAATCTAAAGGAAATCGTGTAGAAATTGTGCAAGAACATTTTTTAATATATGGCCAGCTTTATAAACTTCCCCTGCAAAGTGAACAGTTTATTTGCTTTTAGCTAATCAACCCAAATAAGTCACTAAGTAATAAAGCAAGGATAATGACAACAGCTAGGAACCCGCACCATCAAAAAAGAGCCAGCAGTGGCAGCTCCTATATCTATATCTTGACAAATTTCCTTTAGCTACTGAAGGGCATGAAGATGACAATGTAACTAACACCCACACATAGCTCCCAACTGTCCCTGATTTCGAGGGACTGTCCCTGATTTGGAGCAATGTCCCTCAGTCCCTCTCATTTGTCCCTCATTTTGGTCTGATCTATATACAGTGGGGCAAAAAAGTATTTAGTCAGCCACCAATTGTGCAAGTTCTCCCACTTAAAAAGATGAGAGAGGCCTGTAAGGTATACCTCAACTATGAGAGACAAAATGTGGAAACAAATCCAGACAATCACATTGTCTGATTTTTGAAAGAATATATTTGCAAATTATGGTGGAAAATAAGTATTTGGTCAATATCAAAAGTTCACTTCAATACTTTGTTATATATCCTTTGTTGGCAATGACAGAGGTCAAACGTTTTCTGTAAGTCTTCACAAGGTTGTCACACACTGTTGTTGGTATGTTGGCCCATTCCTCCATGCAGATCTCCTCTAGAGCAGTGATGTTTTGGGGCTGTCGCTGGGCAACATGGACTTTCAACTCCCTCCAAAGGTTTTCTATGGGGTTGAGATCTGGAGACTGGCTAGGCCACTCCAGGACCTTGAAATGCTTCTTACGAAGCCACTCCTTCGTTGCAGTGTTTTTGGGATCATTGTCATGCTAAAAGACCCAGCCACGTTTCATCTTCAATGCCCTTGCTGATGGGAGGAGGTTTGCAGTCAAAATCTCACGATACATGGCCCCATTCATTCTTTCATGTTGTACACAGATCAACCGTCCTGTTCCCTTTGCAGAGAAACAGCCCCAAACAGTTCTACTTTGGTTTCATCTGACCATATGACATTCTCCCAATCCTCTTCTGGATCATCCAAATGCTCTCTAGCATACCTCAGATTGGCCCGGACATGTACTGGCTTAAGCCAGTGGATTTGTTTCCACATTTTTTCTCTCATAGTTGAGGTATACCTATGATGACAATTACAGGCCTCTCTCATCTTTTTAAGTGGGAGAACTTGCACGATTGGTGGATGACTAAATACTTTTTTGCCCCACTGTAGATGTATATAAAATGCACTTTTAACCTATCAAAAAGTGTTTTCCAGAGCTAAACCTTTCATCTGATTTCTAAATTGCTGCATTTGTAAATTCCAAAAGCCAATAAAAAAGGAATAGTAATGGTAAAAAAGAACACTTTTTGGTTTAACCAATCTTGTTTTTTTGTACAATTCTCATTTAAGAGGGCATGGCAAGGGGTGTGTTCTATGCCTACATACCTTTACTGATAGGTGTCCCTCATTCATATCTCTAAAAGTTGGGAGGTATGCCCACATACCTACATTTTTCACATTATCACTGATGAGAACATTTGTAAAACTCACTTATATATTACCTATATGCATTTTAATACTGCTTTTCCCCTGATAGTAAAAAGTATGGTAAGGTTGAGGACAGGCAGGAAGGGAAAGAGGTTCAATACTTCATGGGGCCTACTTTGTTTTGCTAGAGGAGGGTTACCATTGCTGATCATAGCTAACATATTTTTTGTAGTTTATGGAACAATTTGAAAACCTTGGTTTACAGATCCTCAGTAGATGATGCAGGGGGCTCTAGTTACTGTTGTTTGTTGCCATAATTACCTAGCAGTATTGTACCTGAAACAAACATTTAATATATTGCAGCTTAGCAATCCTTAGATACGGTAGATGTATCCATTTTCTTTCCTTTCCTTTCATCTGGTGATACCAGCTAGTAAAATACCTCCTATCTCAGGGTGTCTCCATCAGTGGCGGCCGGTGGTAATTTTTTTTGGGGGGGGGCAGCAATCAGTAACAACCCCATCCCCCCCCCCCCACTGTCCCCGTTGGTCCGTCGGTCGGCGGGCGAGCCGACCGAGCCTGGTGCACTTACCCCATCTATGCAGCGCTTCTCCCGGGCTCTTGGCGGCTCTCCCGTTTTCCTGCTCTACATGTGCGACGGCTCTGCCTTTTGTTTCCTCCTTCTTTCTCGGCGGCCAATCGGGAGTCTTCTCTTTTCGGCCAATCAGAAAACGGGTCTCACACTCGCTTCTGATTGGCCAGATTGAGAAACAGTGTTACAACAACGAATATTCGGTTGCTGCTGTAACACCTGGGTGGGCTCATGGCGCAATGCTTCGTGCCACAAGCCCACATATTTTGAAGCCTATTAGAGCCTGTGGCTCTAATCTGGTGCTTCAAACCCCCCCGCCGCTGTAATTTAGGTGCCCAGCATCCTGAAAGGGGCCAGACGCCTGAATAGGGGGTGGCAGCGGCTGCCGTAGATAGATTCATGCTATTCATGCTTATTAGAAATTTCAAGGAAAAAAGTGTAAACGATGTTGTATGATGCTTCGGTTTAATTACTGGTTTAATGTAAGCATTGCCCAGGTATACTGTAATAGGCTGCTCAACTTTAGTTGCCAAAACACCTTTATTCCATTGATGTGTGTTCAACTGCACAAGAGCTTTCATACTTACTGTTTATCTATGTAAAATGTATGTGAAAAAATGTAGCTACATAATACACAAAAGAAAACATTTTTGAAATATTCAACTTTAAAGAATAAAGTTAAAGAATAAAGAGAACTAATTAGAATCTATCTTGTACTGGTCCAAAATTTCAATTGGTTGCTATGGGTTACCGAACCTATAAATGAAAACTCTTTATTAAATAAAACCATTTGACAGGTTCAGGCCTACACCATTTGAGGGCAGTGTTTGTTTTAAAGAGTTTTTAACATTAAAAAATAGATCCTGTTCCTTTAAAGCATGTTATACAGCACAGTGCTTGTGCTGTGTCATTTGGCCCCTTGTATCATCTAAAATACCTGGCTGATCCTCCTTGATTCTGCCCTCCCCTTCTGTAAACTGACCACGTTTTATCATGGCTGCTGAGCCCTGACACAGTGGTTAGTATACGTGCCTCCTTCATCCGCAGATCTCCTCTCTGCTCTCCCCCGTCCTCTCCCACCTCCCCTCCCTGCCTGTCAGTTCCATACGCTCCCCGGCCCTCCCCTTCTGCTGGTAAAATAACTCTGTGTTCGTGCTACAATCCCCTCTGTTATAGAAAATAATGTGCCCCAGTGTATGTGTTTTTTAAAAATAAGCCACTCTATACCTTATTTTTTAGCGACGCTCAGCTCTCACATGACCAGCCGCCTCTCCCCTCTTCTCTGCTGGCTGACATCAGCGGGAGATTCTCAGCACCCCCCCCCCCCCCCATATCAGGGAATTGGATAAAGTGCAGAGTAAGGCAGCCAAACTGATAGAGGCATGGAGGAGCTCAGCTATGAGGAAAGAGTAGAAGAATTGAATTTATTCTCTCTATGGAAGAGGAGATTAAGGGGGATATGATCAATGTGTATAAATATATAAGGGGTGCATATAGTGAACTTGGCGTTAAATTATTCACTTTAAGGTCATCACAGAGGACACTCTTTACATCTGGAGGAAAAGAGATTTAAAGCGCAGTTCCAGCCTGGGGATTTTTTTTTTAAGTCAGCAGCTAAAAATACTATAGCTGCTGACTTTTTATATAAGGACACTTACCTGTCCAGGGAGCCCGCGATGTCGGCACCCCTAGCCGATCCATCCTTCGGCTCCGGGTGGAGGCACCGGCATCTTCAATAAGGGAAACAGGAAGTTAAGCCTTGTGGCTTCACAGCCTGTTTCCTACTATGCATGCACCAGTCACGCTGCACTTTCAGAATGGTCCAGCTTCCTTCTGCGACCGGTGTGTCTCCCGTAAGGCTGCAGGAGGGAAGGAGGGGCCGAAGTTTCGTAGATCTTCACACAATGATTGCGGCGATCTTACCAGGAAGTGGGAATGGGTAACTGGTTTTAACAGGTATCCCCTCCCCCCCCGAAAGGTGCCAAATATGACAGCAGAGGGGGGGAGGAAGCAAACAAGCGGAGGTTTCTTTACAGTAAGAGGTGTGAAAATGTGGAATAGACTCCCACAAGAGGTGGTTCTGGCCAGCTCAGTAGATTGCTTTAAAAAAGGCCTGGATTCTTTCCTAAATGTACATAATATAAGCAGAACTAACATTTATTGGTAAAGTTTATCCAGGAAATATCTGATTGCCTCTTGGGAGATCAGAAATTATTTTTTTCCCCTGCTGGAGCAAATTGGATCATGCTTTGCTGGGGTTTTTTTCTTCCTCTGGATCAACTGTGGGTATAGGATTGTGTATATCAGATTGTAAAAAAATGTTTCCCCATTTGTTGGTTGAACGAGATGGACTTTTCCAGCCAGACTAACTATGTAACTATATACAATACCTGATGGACATCAGTTGTGCTACCGGCATGATCTAACCATGTCCAGCCAGCATGTCTGTTGTACAATTGTCCCCTATATACATAGACACAGCATAGCCAAACATGCATCTAAGTAAATTGATAGGGTGGAGAAGCCAGACAGTTGCTGGAGTTAGGGAAAATTGGTGTAAGTACTAGCAAACAGACATTTTCCAACTTTCTCTAGGAAGTGGCCCGCTGGAAGATGTCTGCTCAATCCTACAAAAGTTGCTTAAGTGGTAATCATACCATGTCTACGGCCAGTTGGGATAAAAGTGTGCCACTAGCTTATCTTTGTGGTATCAGCAAAACACAACAACAAATTGTCAGAAATTTCATAGGTGACCAGTTGAGAGTCTAATGCTTGACAGTGATTAGTTGTGATCACGTCACCTCCATTCAGTAACAGATGCTGGTATGTTTTTGTCAATATCATTTGCAATATGCAATTTTCTGGCTATGTGTACGTGTAGTAATCATAGATCAAAGGGAGACAATTGGTTAGCTGAGACACCATTTGATGGTTGGATTGTCTTCCTAAATGTGTGCTTATAACCAGTTTTAAATCCATGATGCATTCATAAGACAAATGACAAAAGACCACATTTAAAGTATAGCTGTAAGTAATACCTCATACCACATAAACAATGCAAAATCTAGAAAACAAGCAACATGTCAAACTATATCTGTTGCCAAATGTCTGTTACATGTTTAAATTCCGCCCTATATGTTGTGCCAAGGTAAATATGTTGATTGAAATCTAGTACCCAGTATAAAGCTGGCATCTGATAATACACACACAGTTTGTACACAGGTGTATAATAAGCTTATGAAACTTAGTTTTCATATAAAGAAATGCCTGAGCTCTGAGAACTATTGAGTCCAATTCATTTACTTTTTTTTTTACTCATTTTTTAGCTCCCACATATTCATGGCACTTCATAGAGAACACTGAACCATTCAGATGAGGTCATGCCCCTGGAGGTACTTATATTTTAATGTCCCATCCACAGGGACAGACATACATTACAGCTAGCCATACTTGGGTAGACTTCAGTCTGATACCTGCTTGACAAAAGATGATTTAAAAATTGTCTAAGCCGATTGGACAATCAGATGCAGTTACTGTTCAGGTATTCAGACAGCCACATGTGTCACTTCCTTTAGATAAGTGATTTTAGTTGGAACTGATGCCAGGACCCCCATACTACCAAGCAAGTATGCTAACCACTTATTTGTCCATACCGATTATAAAAATCATGGTACCAGTATCAAGCTACCTTTAAAGAATATGTAAATCCTCACCTTGTAAAGCAACTCATTTCCTTTTTTAAATAAAAATGAAAGGCATAACATTTATATATACAGTATATACAATATATAAAAAAAACAACTTTTTTGTCCCCCTTTTCTTTCTTTTTTTTTTTTTTTTTATAAGTGATAACCTAATCTCTATGCTCAGCTGCATAAGAGCTGGAGAAAGAGAAGCAGCAGCACACTGATCTTCCCACTCGGCTGTGCAAAGAAGGGGGGTGTCAGGACAAGTCTGATCATTGAAGGAGAGCAGTCTGAGTTCCCAGCACTGCCAGATAACTGACCACACTGTGCTCTCATCGCTAGTGTGATCAGTTTTTGATAGGAAAGCAGCGGGACTGGCAGGACCTCCAGGTATTTTACACAAAGGAAGCAATACAAAGAGAACTGGATACTTTTTCATACAAGTACATGGTACAGCAGGCACATATCTGGAATATTAAATGTTGGATTTACATATTCTTTAATAAGGCAGCCCATAGATGATTTGATTCTCTTTCCTTCCACCACAGGTGAACGCGGGGAGCCTTCCTGGCTGGGAGAACACAGTGATTACTGCTAACGGCTACAGCAGCCGGCAGTAACCATATGTAAAAAAATCTGACAGGCTGGTTTTACCCAAGTCGAACATTTGATTGACTTGGGTACAATCAGCCTGCCCACACATGGATCACAATTCGGCCGTCCCCTGCTGAACCGGCCAAATTTCGATTAAGCTAATGGCAGCCAGAAATGCCTATTTACCCCATATACAGTTCATATCTGATCTCTTCCACCTTGTTGACCCCAGTATGTGATTTTTATGCTTATTTTTAAGCTCACTCAAAATAGTCAAGTAATTATAAGATACAAGAAATGATATTGTCCTATTTGTATGTATTTTTCAATAAACTAACTCTTTTATAGATACTTGTTGTAGTGGTGCCTAAAAAGTCCAAAAGTCCCTCCTTTCTGATTTTTGAGTGTTAATACAAAAAATGATAGGTCAGTAACTCTGCAGGTTTTCACAAACATTAAATGCATAACACACATGTTAGGCACAGGCACTCAGAATTTGCATTAGAAGTTGAATTACTTTGGCTCCACATAGACCTGATTTGGGTCAACTTGATCTACAGTATCTGTGAATAAACATGATTGAATTAATGTGCTAACAGGTGTGTCCTACACCATCTTTTTATGCATTCTTGTCTCATTATCAATGCTAAAAGCTCCTTATTCATACAGGTAGAGGGTTGGCGAGGGTTTGGGCTGGCCACTCCTGTGACAAGTGTTTGGCACTTGTACACGGGCACTTTGACTTCTTTACCCCCCTCTCCAGTCCGCAACCTGTACATATCTCCCTCGCTTTTGCCAACTCAACACTTATCACCTCCTGCTCATTCTAAGCCCACACAGTATCACCACTTCCACTCCACTGCCCTCCTATAAATCCCACTCCCGCCTTACCACCCTCACCCTTCTACTACTCCTAATGTCTGGGGACATCGCATCAAACCCCGGCCCTCCCATACCCAATTCCCACTCCCAAAATTGGCTGTCTACCTCCTCCAACAGTAGTCGTAACTCCCACCTTCTCATCCCAATTCCACCTAACACAATGGACACAAACCACCACTCACTCCAACAGCATTACTCTCGACCTCTTATTCTCCCATCGCTGCACTCCCTGCAACCTCTCTAACACCCCCTTTCCTCTCTCTGATCACAACCTTATCCGTTTCACACTCTCCTTGTCTCCTACCTCCTATGCTGCCAACCCACAAACTACTGCCCGCAGAAACCTTTGCAACCTTAACCCTTCCCTTCTTCATTCTGCCACTGATGGCCTTTACGACAAAATCGCACCCCTGTCCTGCCCAGACCTAACCACTTCCATCTACAACAACACGCTGTCATCCTCCCTAGACTTACTTGCTCCTCTTTCTACATGCAGAACCAGGCCCCATCTGCCACAACCCTGGAAAAGAGACGACACCAGAAGTCTCAAGAGACGCAGCCGTGCTCTTGAGCAAGCATGGCGTAAATCTAAATCCCTGCAAGACTTTACCCTCTAAAAATCTGCCCTTCTCAAATACAACTCCTGCCTCCACACTGCTAAACAAACCTACTACAACACTCTCATCAAAACCCTCTCATCCAAACCTCATCAACTCTTTTCTACCCTTAATTCCTTACTTCACCCCCCACTACCCCCACCCACCAACTTGCTTACCGCTCGACAAATTGCCAACCATTTCAAAAGCAAAATCAACACAATTTGCAAGGAGATATCAAGCATTCAACTTTCTCCCCTTCCCAACACATCAGGTCCAACACCACACTCAATACTCTCCTCCTGTCCAGTTACCACCGATGAAGTTGATAAACTCCTCTCTATGGCCCACCTCACCACCTGTCCCCTGGACCCTGTGCCCTCACAATTACTGTGACCACCTTCCCACTCTATCCTAAACTCCCTAACCCACATCTTCAACCTCTCCCTCTCCTCCGGCACCTTTCCTTCCCCGCTCAAACATGCACTGGTTACCCCCATACTTAAAAAACCCTCACTAGACCCCACCTGTTTAAATAATTTAAGACCCATCTCCCTGCTCCCATTTTCCTCCAAGCTCATCAAACACCTTGTCCATGACCGAATGAGTCGCTACCTCATGGACAACAACCTTCTTGACCCCCTACAGTCCTACTTCCGTCCACAACATTCCACTTAAACTGCCCTACTAAAACTCACCAATGACCTACTAACTGCTAAAACCAATGGCCTACTCCATACTCATACTCTTAGACCTCTCTGCTGCCTTTGACATAGTTGACCACCTGCTCCTCCTCAGCAAACTACACTCCCTTGGGCTCTGTGATTCTGCTTTATCCTGGTTTTCCCCCTACCTATCTCAGCACACTTTCGGTGTCACTTACAACTCCATCTCCTCTTCTTCCTCTCTCTGTTGGGGTACCCCAAGGCTCCGTCCTTGGGCCCCTCCTATTCTCGCTCTATACCTCTTCCCTGGGCCAGTTGATAACCTCCCATGGCTTCCAATACTACCTCTACGCCGATGACACCCAGATCTATCTCTCCACTCCTCAACCCCCTCGATCTCCTCACGGATCTCAAACTTACTGAATGACATATCGGTATGGATGTCACACCATTTTCTCAAACTCAATCTTTCTAAAACTGAGCTTGTTATATCCCCCCCCCCCCAGCACAACCATTGGTCCCTCCACCCATGCCAGGGTGCTGGGAGCCTCTCCCATCCTCTGGAACTCCCTGCCTTGGTATATCCGATCAGCCCCTAACCTGTCTACCTTTAGGAGATCCCTGAAAACTCACTTATTCAGGGAAACCTATCCCACACTCACCTAACAACCCCATCAAATCATGCCCCGCATCTATTACCTTTTGTTCCACCACCCCACCGCCCTTTAGAATGTAAGCTCTACGAGCAGGGCCCTTCTGTATTGAACTGTACTGTAATTGTGCTGTCCCTCCTCTACATTGTAAAGCAATGCGTAAACTCTTGGCGCTATATTAATAGTATATAATAATAATAATAATAAGCCCATGCTGTATAACACACATGTACCTAAAAGAAGGAACCTCGAGTGTACCTTATTGGTCAGCATAATCACATGGCTGCGTTGATCAATAAGTGCTTACCATTGCAAGCATTGTGATGGATACTGAGTCCAGGGCTGTGTATTGCAATGTACAGTAAACCAGCTGTTACAACAGCAGCACAGGGCATCATGGCCTCTATGTTCAGTGAGGTTTGGAGGGGTGGCCAGGATATTTGGAGTTAGTTCACTTTTTTTACATTTCTGCGAAGAGCTGAACTTACCCTTTAAAGTGTTTCAAAAATTGGTTACAAAGTATTAGATGCATTTTATAAAACATTTTGTCCATTTACTTTACCTGAGCCCCATCTCAATCCAATGATGTGCATGAGAGCATTGGCTCTCCTATGTCTCTCATCCCTCATTGGCTAACACAGCAGCAGGAGCCAGTGAGTCAATAAAGAGAAATGGGCAGGGGGGGGGCAGGGCCAAAGCGCGCTTCGTGTGTGAATGGACACAGTCAGTAAAGTTTCACTTTAAGCCCTGGTTCACATTGATGCTACTTTGGAATCGCGCTATTTCAAGTAGTGCGATTTCAAAGTAGCAAGGTCAGTGCGATTTCAGGTGCTACTTGATAGACATCTGTGTGGCTTCATACACAGATGTCTATTGAAGTCGCACCTTAAATTGGCAAAAGTAGTGCAGGAACTGCTTTTGCAAATCGATGCCGCACGGATTGGAACAGTGCCATTGCTGCCAATAGGCTGCGACTTGTCATGCAATTTGATCTCTCAAATCGCATGATAAATTGCTCCAATGTGAACCTAGGCTTAGGCTGTCAGCAGATCGGTCTCTACAAACTCAGCAGTGCCTAAAAATGGGGAGCAACTGAGCATGTGCAGAGAAGGGTGAGACAATGTATTACTGGATTTTACACAAAATAAACACCTAATTTTAATGTTTTACATACCTTCAAAGGGGACCAGCCTAAAGTGATCTTGCAGGACTTCATTTTCTGACTAAAGTTCCATTTTAACCGCTTACTGACCGTATAACATAGATATACGGTGGCTCTGATGCGCCAGATCATGTGCTAGGTACGTCATATGGCACTTCCGGGTAGGAGGCGTGCGTGTGCGCCGGCGGCGGCCCAGTCATGCTATGATTAAACACAGCAGATGTTGATCAGTGGGTGCCGGCCAATGGTTCAATGTCGGCACCCTCCGATCTCCATGAATTTACACAGGATAGAGCCCTGCCTATGTAAACAAGGCAGAGCCCTGTCCTGTCAGCAGGGAAAGAAGATCCATTATTTGCCTTAGTAAAAGCACCTCACACAGTACACCAAAACATTGGCTAGGCACACATTTAACCGTTTGCTTGACCTAGATGTTTAACCCCTTTCCAGCCATTAGTGTCATTAGTACAGTGACAGTGCATATTTTTTAGCACTGATCACTGTATTAGTGTCACTAGTTCCCAAAAAGTGTTAAAAGTGTCAGTTAGTGCCCAAATGTCGCAGTCCCGCTATAAATCGCTGATTGTCGCCATTATTTGTAAAAAAAATTTTAAAAATTCCAGTACATATCCCATAGTTTTTTTTATTATAGTCAATATATGCTTAATGGGATTTTTTTTTTACATAAAATATGTAGCAAAATACATATTAGCCTAAATTTATTTTTTACATTTTTTATTGGATATGTTGAGGGGCTGTAAAAACATAGCTCAACTGCCTGTTTGTACTGACCCGAACGGCGAGTGTGAGCTTAGCCTAAGGAGGTTCCCCTCACTGGCACCTAATCCAGAACACTGGATTCTAATTTCATGGAAGAGAAGTAATAATAAATGTAGGGTGTATGTACTTTTTTCCATATGACAAACCTGCATTTTTGTTCATTTAGATCAGGGGTCTCCAAACTTTCCAAAGGGTCAATTTACTGTCCCTCAACTCCAGGGAGGCCAGACTGTGGCCAGTGAGAGTAGAAAATGCCCCAGTATCAGTGGGAATAAACAATGTCTTCTCAGGCTTGGTGGCCAGTGGGAAAAACATATCATCTATGGTCAGAAGGAGGAATAATAACCCATCATTGGTATTAGTGGGAGAAATAATGTCTTATATTAGTGGGTGGAACAGTGCACCAAGGGCCAGATAAAGGGAAGCAAAAGGTGGCAACTATCCCACCGGCAGGTTGGAGATCACTGATTTAGATCATGATAATGATTACACCATGTCAGGTTTGTGCCTTTATGTGTCATTTGTCCTTGTTTATTTATAGGCAGTGCTTGAATGGAGATCTGTGTGTCTGTGGGCCCCAGATCAGTGCATCACATGGTTTCCTTTTTTTTTTTAATTAACTTTATTGGGATGTTACACAGACATGTCATCAAGTGGGCAGCACAGTGGTGTAGTGATTTGCACTTCTGCCTAGCAGCACTGGGGTCATCAGTTTGAATCCCAACCACAAAAAGCTGAAACGATAGGCATCTCTATTGGACGCCTATCAGGAGAAGAGGACGGGAGATGAGGATGGCAGGAGACACATGGAGGACCCCGCTTGCCGCCGTCACCCGCTGCCCCACCAAGACAGGGTAAGTGCCGGGCAGACGGCGAGCGGGCATGGGTCACACTGGGGGCATTCAAGGGCACACTGGCAGCATTTGATGGGCACACTGGCAGCATATGATAGGTACACTGGCAGCATTTGATGGGCACACTGGCAGTATATGATGGGCACACTGGCAGCATATGCTGGGCACACTGGCAGCATTTGATGGGCCCACTGGCAGCATTTGATGGCACAGTGGCAGCGGTTGATGGGCACAGTGGCAGCATTTGATAGCACAGTGGCAGCGGTTGATGGGCACAGTGGCAGTATTTGATAGCACAGTGGCAGCATTTGATGGCACAGTGGCAGCGGTTGATGGGCACAGTGGCAGCATTTGATAGCACAGTGGCAGCATTTGATGGCACAGTGGCAGCGTTTAATGGGCACAGTGGCTGCAATTGATGGCACAGTGGCAGCATTTGGCACAGTGGTAGCGTTTGATGGGCACAGTGGCAGCATTTGATGGCACAGTGGCAGCGTTTGATGGGCACAGTGGCTGCATTTGAGGGCACAGTGGCGGCGTTTTATGGACACAGTGGCAGTGTTTGATGGGCACAGTGGTGGTGTTTTATGGACACAGTGGCAGTGTTTGATGGGCACAGTGGTGGTGTTTGATGGGCACAGTGGTGGTGTTTTATGGACACAGTGGCAGTGTTTGATGGGCACAGTGGTGGTGTTTTATGGACACAGTGGCAGTGTTTGATGGGCACAGTGGTGGTGTTTTATGGACACAGTGGCAGTGTTTGATGGGCACAGTGGCAGTGTTTGATGGGCACAGTGGTGGTGTTTGATGGGCACAGTGGTGGTGTTTGATGGGCACAGTGGCTGTGTTTGATGGGCACAGTGGCAGCATTGGAATGTTTCCAACACCTTGTTGAATCTATGCCACGAAGAATTAAGGCAGTTCTGAAGGCAAAAGGGGGATCAACCCAAAACTAGCAAGGTGTACCTAATAACGTGGCCGGTGAGTGTATACACTATATTATCAAAAGTATTGGGACACCTGCCTTTACACGCACATGAACTTTAATGGCATCCCAGTCTTAGTCTGTAGGGTTCAATATAGAGTTGGCCCACCCTTTGCAGCTATAAAAGCTTCAACTCTTCTAGGACGGCTGTCTACAAGGTTTAGGAGTGAGTCTATGGGAATGTTTGACTATTCTTCCAGAACCTCATTTGTGAAGTTAGGAGCTGATGTTGGAAGAGAAGGCCTGGCTCGCAGTCTCTGCTCTAATTCATCCCAAAGGTGTTCTGTTGTGTTGAGGTCAGGACTCTGTGCAGGCCAGTCAAGTTTCTCCACCCCAAACTCGTTCATCCATGTCTTTATGGACCTTGCTTTGTGCACTGATGCGCAGTCATGTTGGAACAGGAAGGTACCACCCCAAACTGTTCCCACAAAGTTGGGAGCATGAAATTGTCCAAAATGTCTTGGTATGCTGAGGCCTTAAAGGGGTTGTAAACCCTCAGGGTTTTTTTATTTTATTTTTTTTACAATAACATTTTTTTTATTGAAGAGAAAGCAGTTTACATAGTTCAAAAAGTACAGGAGTACAATAGATCAACACATTGATCACCCTCAGGGTTTTTCATCTTAATGGATTATTCTATGCATTAAGGTGAAAAACCTTTTGAGCTGCAGCAGCCCCCAAGAGCCCCCCTTTTACTTACCTGAGCTTGATCGTTCCAGCGATGGGGACGAGCACAGCAGCTCCATCCGCTGTCTCGGGTCCTCATTAGATAGAATGATAGCAGCAGGAGCCATTGGCTCCCGCTGCTCTCAATCAAATCCAGTGACATGGGAGCCAGGGGGCGGGGAAAAGTCCTGCTGTCTGTCTCAATGGACGCAGCAGCAGGACTCAGGAGTGTGCCCGCATGAGTGTCCCCATGGAAAGCGGCTCTCTGAGGGAGCACTCAAGAAGAGGAGGAGCCAGGAGCACCGCGGGGGGACCTCAGAAGAGGGGGATTGGGGCCACTTTGTGCAAAACCCTTGCACAGAGCAGGAAAGTATAACAGGTTTGTTATTTAAAAAACAAAGCTTTACAATCACTGTAAGAGTTCCCTTCTCTGGAACTAAGGGGCCAAGTCCAACCCCAGAGAAACAACCCCACACCATAATTCCCCCCTCCCCCACCAAATGATTTGGACCCGTGTACAAAACCAGGCCCATAAAGAGATGGATGAGCGAGTTTGGGGTGGAAGAACTTGACTGGCCTGCACAGAGTCCTGTCCTCACCCCGATAGAACACTTTTGGGATGAATTAAAGCAGAGACTGCGAGCCAGGCCTTCTCATTCACATCAGTGCCTGACCGCACAAATGTGCTTCTAGTAGAATGGTCAAACAATCCCATAGACACACTCCTAAACCTTGTGGACAGCCTGCCCAGAAGAGTTGAAGCTTTTTATAGCTGTAAAGGGTGGGCCAACTCAATATTGAACCCTACGGACTGAGACTGGGATGCCATTGAAGTTCATGTGCGTGTAAAGGTAGGCGTCCCGATACTTTTTGTAATATAGTGTATGTAAAGCGCTGTGTAAATTGTTGGTGCTATATAAGTACCTGTAATAAATAAATACAATTTAGACTCAATATTGATCAGATTCAATCAGTCGATCAGCCAGGGCAGAATAATATAAATTGTTTTTCATCACTGAGATCCCGGGTGATCAGATCATGAGATGACATGGTGGAAACAGAGATGTCATTGATAAGATACAATTATATCTTATTGATTGAAATCCACTTCCAGAGTGCAGCATATCGATCTAGACTAGAGAGCAATTGTTCTATTGGAAGAGATTGATCAGAAATCAATCATGTATCACACCAGTAGAAGACTCTGCTCCTGGAGCTTACACTGTACTGGGGGGTCAGGTGACGTATAAGGTATAATATAAGGTATAATGTATGATGTATATCACTATAGCACACCCCGTGCTCTGTGCACAGTATTCTGTATGCCCGGTCCCCCCTTCCTCGGCTCCATCACACCCCATTGGCTGAGCAACCTGTCCGCAGACGTGAATTGTGAATGGCGTAGAGAACAAGGCGGAGCCCCATTGACGTTCCCTGCCCCGCCCCTCATGTCCGTGCGGTCCCGCCCACCCTGTATAGTCACTGTCGGCTCGGTGGCTCTGTAAGAGTTGGATCCGGCCACGTCACTGCTGCCAGGGCCAGGCGTTCCCTGTTCTCCTCCCACCAATCACCGAATAGACGGGGATGGGGGTGGGAATTATCAGAGGGGAGTGCCCAATGAGTGCGCTCGCCGGGAATGACGGGCGCGGGGCTGTCCAATAGACAGATTGAGCATAGTTCTGGTGACGTCAGGCGCGGCTCTGTGTGGTGCTTATGTAGGGTGGTTGAGACTACTAGCTGCAGACTGAGTCAGAGACACGCAGTGACATTTTCCTGAGCCCCGGAACACAGAGCAGAGACAGCATGTGTGGTGAGTATAGGGAGCACCGGGGGGCTCTGCCTAAGGACTCCTCCTTCTATAGGGACCCCAAGAGGGTCAGCACCCATCTCCTGTGCTCTGTCTGAGGACTCCTCCTTCTATAGGGACCCCAAGAGGGTCAGCACCCATCTCCTGTGCTCTGCCTGAGGACTCCTCCTTCTATAGGGACCCCAAGAGGGTCAGCACCCATCTCCTGTGCTCTGCCTGAGGACACCCCCCTTCTATAGGGACCTTAAGAGGGTCAGCACCCATCTGTGCTCTGCCCGAGGACACCTTCTTCTATAGGGACCCAGGGAGGGGGTGAGCACCCATCTCCTGTGCTCTGCCCGAGGACACCTCCTTCTATAGGGCCCCCAAGAGGGTGAGCACCCTCTCGGGGTCCCTATAGGACACCCCCTTCTATAGGGACCCCAAGAGGGTCAGCACCCATCTCCTGTGCTCTGCCCGAGGACACCTCCTTCTATAGGGACCCCAAGAGGGTGAGCACCCTCTCGGGGTCCCTATAGGACACCCCCTTCTATAGGGACCCCAAGAGGGTCAGCACCCATCTCCTGTGCTCTGCCCGAGGACACCTCCTTCTATAGGGACCCCAAGAGGGTGAGCACCCTCTCGGGGTCACTATAGGACACCCCCTTCTATAAGGACCCCAAGAGGGTCAGCACCCATCTCCTGTGCTGTGCCTGAGGACACCCCCTTCTATAGGGACCCCAAGAGGGTCAGTACCCATCTCCTGTGCTCTGCCTGAGGACACCCCCTTCTATAGGGACCCCAAGAGGGTCAGCACCCATCTCCTGTGCTCTGCCCGAGGACACCTCCTTCTATAGGGACCCCGAGAGGGTCAGCACCCATCTCCTGTGCGCTGCCCGAGGACACCCCCTTCTATAGGGACCCCAAGAGGGTCAGCACCCATCTCCTGTGCTCTGCCCGAGGACACCTCCTTCTATAGGGACCCCGAGAGGGTCAGCACCCATCTCCTGTGCGCTGCCCGAGGACACCCCCTTCTATAGGGACCCCGAGAGGGTCAGCACCCATCTCCTGTGCTCTGCCCGAGGACACCTCCTTCTATAGGGACCCCGAGAGGGTCAGCACCCATCTCCTGTGCGCTGCCCGAGGACACCTCCTTCTATAGGGACCCCAAGAGGGTCAGCACCCATCTCCTGTGCTCTTTTCGAGGACACTTCCTTCTATAGGGACCCCAAGAGGGTCAGCACCCATCTCCTGTGCTCTTTCGAGGACACCTCCTTCTATAGGGACCCCAAGAGGGTCAGCACCCATCTGTGCTCTGCCCGAGGACACCTCCTTCTCTAGGGACCCAGGGAGGGGGTGAGCACCCATCTCCTGTGCTCTGCCCGAGGACACCTCCTTTTTATAGGGACCCGGAGAGGGTGAGCACCCATCTCCTGTGCTTTGCCGGAGGACACCTCCTTCTATAGGGACCCCAAGAGGGTGAGCACCCATCTCCTGTGCTCTGCCTGAGGACACCTCCCTTCTGTAGGGACCCGGAGAGGGTCAGCACCCATCTCCTGTTCTCTGCCTCCCCAGGGACCCAGCACAATGGTGACATTACCCTACAGCCTGGGGACAGTGACTGTGGGGACACCCTCTTGTCGGTGGCCCCCAAAACACACAGAGCTCTCAGGACCTCCTGCATCTCTGCCTTATATGTCTGGCTGCTCAGGAGCTACTTTATAGAGCATCCCTAGGGGGTGTGGAACACATAGGATGTGGACTCCTGGCTCATGTACCTCTCATGTACAGTAATGTCATTGTTGGCATCATTTGGGAACAATTGTGTAGTTGTAGATACCTCTGGGGCACCATCATCTAGTTGTAGGCATCCTTGGGGCACCATTGTGTAGTTGTAGGCATCAATGTTTATTTGTGGACCCCTCTGGGGCACCATCCTGTAGTTGGTGGGTTTGTAGGTATACTCTAATGCACCGCTGTGTAGTTGTAGGCATCTTTGGGGCACCGTTGGGTTTGTAGGTACACTCTAAGGCACCATCATGTAGTTGTAGCCATCTCTAGGGCAACAATTGTGTAGTTGTGGAAACCTGAGGCTACCTTTTGTGTAGTTACAGGCACCGTTTTGTAGTTGTAGACATCTCTGAGGTTACCTTCATGTAGTTGTAGGCATCATTGTGTAGTTGTAAACACCTCCTGAGGTTGCTTTCATGTAGTTGTAGACACCTCTGAGGTTACCTTTTGTGTAGTTGTAGGCATCTTTGACGCACCATCATGTTGTTAACACCTCCTGAGCACCATTGTGTGGCTCTGAGTATCTCTGGGACTCTGTCATATCACTGTTGGCATTTCTTGGGGCACATTTAAATATCTGTTTGGCAAATCTTGGTTCTAATTCTCATAACTGTTGCCATTTCAGGTACACCCTCCTGTAGCTGGTGGCATTGTCTTGTTGATTTTTCCTTAGTTTAATATCTCTGCAATACTTTACCAAATCACAGTTGTGTCTCTTTTAATCTGCTCTGTCTAATAAACTCTGTAGTTTTGTGTATCACCTCCTCTTCTTCTACCTGAGGTCCATGATGTGGATACCTTGGATAGTTTGTATCGGTCTGGCTGCTGATGACAGCTCTCTGGTGGCAATGTGTTGAACACTGTGATTTGTATCGGTTCCACATCTGCTGGAATTACTTCTTTGTCTTATTTGCCTTCAGTAATTTTGACACAATTGATGGTATTTATAGGTCACCTTTCATGTGATGTTCATGTCTATATTAGGACACTGTTGTGCTAATTGTTAAGGCATGGATTGGATGACCCATTCAGAAACAAACACGCATGGGAAGCATTTGTTCTGTATTCCTTGGTACTATGATCCTTCATGTCCAGCATTGAAGCGTCAGGAGGGAAAAGGACTTCTTCACATGACTTTACTGTACGTTGTAACATTTCATCTCTGAATATGGATACATTGCTATGTATGTTGATACACGTAGAGACCTTCTTGTTTTATACCAAGTAACATTAGTGATCTATTATGATTTTGTTTTGTTTAGTAATAAATCCTGGTTTTTATTGAAAGACTATCTGAGAAGTCATAAATTTGTGTGCAGAGCAGTAGGCAGGGGCAAAGTGCAGGAACCCATGGCAGTCTATGAGATTACTGCCATCCTCCGTTCAGAGTTTTCTGCATTTTAATCCTTGTACTCAGGCTTCCAAAAAGCTTGATTGAGCATGTTTTACTATTACAGACAGATCTTACTGCAGATTTGGAGTTTTTTTTTTTTTTGGGGGGGGGGGGGGGGGGGGGTTGACCCATGCACTCAGAGGTGTGAACATGGCAACCTCATGCTGGTAGTGCCCTGGTTGGGATTTGATCCAATATCCCTCGTGCTACAGGGCTAACAAGTGCTAACTGCTAAGCCACTGTGCTGCCAATACAATACAGATGATTTTTCCAAACTGTTGACCACATTAACAGTTAGAAATTTTGTTGAAGTGGTTGTAAACCCTTACATATATGCAGTAAAGTGACTGGTCTCAGGTGATACACAGAGATGAAACCAATCCTCCTACGTAAGTTGTGCCTGTTTGTTTGCAGCCCTCTCTTCTCTACAACTGTTCAAACTACTGAATTATAAAGCTTGTCTGAGAGGTCAGAAAAAGGGGGGCAGAGAGCTGAAGTTACACTCTGCAGAGCTCAGTGAGGAGAGCTCTGAGAGCTGATTGGAGGGAAATATAGATATTCGCCAGCACACCAAGGATCATCAATTTTGTCCAAATGGTTTTTTTTTTTTTTTGTATTCAAAGAATGATCACATCACAAAACGGTGTAGTGCAACGTTTTGGAGCCACGCAGGACCCCTTCGTCAGGTATGCCTGCCTGGCTTGGAAATGTTGCACTTCACTGTTTTTTGATCTGATCATTCTTTCAATTAAAAAAAAACAGTTTGGGCTAAATTGATGATCCTTGGTGTGGTAGTGAATATCTACATATCACATAGGCTCCAGTATCCAGCTGGCTGTCGCTACAGCACCCAGTACTCTAAGAGCTTATTCCAGGAATGTGTGCGATGGGAATATGGACTGCTGATTGAAGGGAAGGAACACACCCCCTTTCACTAAGACCCCTTATACACTATTAGATTTTCTGCAGATTTTTGTCTTCAGATTTACCAAAACCATATAATATGAGGTCAAGCCTTAAGAGTTTCAATTTGTATGCAATCAGGCAGGCCCTTGCACTACATGCTTTTGGTAAATCTGAAGGCAAAAATCTGCAGAAAATCTAATAGTGTGTATGGCAGGAATATGCAATTAGTGGACCTCCAGCTGTTGCAAAACTACAAGTCTCAAGTGTCACGCTTGTGGCTGTCAGTGTTGCTATGCCTCATGGGACTTGTAGTTCTGCAACAGCTGGAGGTCCGCTAATTGCATATCCCTGCTGTATGGGTTCTAAGGAACAGAGCTGAGGCTGTCAATCAGCTGGAGCTCCTTCTCTTGTCACCATTTATCTCTTGGTGTCAGGAAAACTTGTCAGAAGTGATTTTTGTTGTTGTTGTTGTTGTTAGAGGAACAAAGCAGCAGACAAAAATTTGTACTTAATGCTCTGAATTGAGACAATTACACACTATATGCTTTGTTAATTTTTCTTGTCTGAGGTTTACAACCACTTTAAAGTTTTCATCCTGAGCCTTTGAAAATTCTCCTCTATATAGTTGAAAACGATCAATTTGTCCCTGTTAACTGTTAGAAAGTCCAACAAACTTTCCGCAAACTGTTTTGAGGGGAAATTCTACTAGTATATGGCTAGTTAAAAGCATAATGTGCTAGTACGCACCACATACTAGAATGTTATGAATGAGTTGCCTTAAAAATGAAGTCCTCCTCTTCACCTATCAAGTTCACAGGGTCCAGCCGTTTGAATGGCTGAGCAGTGATGACATCACTCCCACGCTGGAGTCGCGGGTATGGCATAGCTCTCTTTTAATGGACGGCATGCCATCCATTAAGAGTGCAGTGCTCATGCACTGATGACTACTAAAGCAAATATCTCCTAAACTGTGCATTTAGTATTTACTGTACCTACAGGCAAATCTTACCTTACCTGTAGGTATAAATAAAAAAGTGGAGTTTGCTACCGCTTTAGTTGCTTAACATGCATAGAGCAGTGATTTGGTTACTATGGGTTACCACAATTTTTTTTTTTTTATGATTAAATAAGACATATGTATTATATTCCTATGTATAGAAACCTAGTTTAATAGACATGCTAGTAATCATGTGTAGGCATACTTGGTGATCTCATGGATTAAAACAAATTATAATCTCAACACTGTCCTTTTATTGGTCCCGTGTTGGCATGAAGTTGTATGTGGATTATGCATCTCTTGGGATGTTTGGTCATATATCTAGATGAGTGATTGAGTTTGTAGGTGAAGGCAGAGAAAGGTAAGATTGGTTCCTGTCCAGATCCTGTTATTCAGGATGTGTGCTTTCTGGACACAAACACCTCTCTGTTCATCCGTCATAGCCGTCCTAGCAAA
Source organism: Aquarana catesbeiana (assembly GCF_042186555.1). Taxonomy (NCBI): domain Eukaryota; kingdom Metazoa; phylum Chordata; class Amphibia; order Anura; family Ranidae; genus Aquarana; species Aquarana catesbeiana. The sequence goes on from NC_133326.1 coordinate 585,447,955, forward strand.
GTCCCACGTACACCGCTGGAGATTCTTATCTGAAATAAAGGTGTTTCTGTGTACCTTCAGAAAGTTTGGAGTTAAAGTTTTAAACTGGGCAACTTACACTAGTAGAATTTATTTTCAAAATTTGTATTTCAAGTACATCCGTTTTTGATTTTCAATTTTTTGGTGGGGTCAAATCAATGTTCATTTTCGACCACAGTAAAAAGAAGATTAGAAGGAGCAGAATGGAGAATTTTTTTCTTAAACAGTCTAATTTTTAACTGTGAAGTTTTGGTTTTCATTTGGAAATGTCCATTCACTCCAAAATCGAATGTTAAAAGCAAATGTTTTTTGATGTACTTTTTGAATGACATTCGCCAAGTCATCGAATGTGCTCATGAGAAGTTTTCCATTAATGTTCGTTCAAAAATCTACTAGTGTGTGGCCAGATTCAGCAGGGACCGGTCAAATTTCAATCGGTGTGGCTGCCGCTTTTCGACAGAAGTTGATCGATCAACTTTTGTTGAAGGGTCGTTAGAGCTGCACGATTCTGACTAAAATGAGAATCACGATTTTTTTGCTTAGAAGATAGATCACGATTCTCGTGGCGTAACATCTTTCACATTAAAAAAAAATAAAATTTTGGCTAACTTTTACGGTTTCGTTTTTTTTTTTTTTTTTTAATTCATTGAAGTGTATTTTTTCCCAAAAAATTGCATTTGAAAGACCGCTGGGCAAATACAGTGTGACATAAAATATTGCAGCAATTGCCATTTTATTCCCCAGGGTCTCTCCTAAAATATATATAATATAATGTTTGGGGGTTCCAAGTAATTTTCAAGCAAAAAATATTCTTTGTAACTTTAAGAAAGAAGTGTCAGAAAAAGATTTAGACTTTAAGTGGTTAAACTTCCTGCATTTACACATTGCTGAAAACTTGGCAGACTGGCTGGATTATTTATTTACACAGAAGTTTTCTCCCTTTGATCTAAGAAGGAAGCTTAGTTAAAATGTATCAAGTTAAAGACTTGGCAGAATACCTGATGCTTTCTTTTGACAGCTGAGTGAGCACACTCTCCACTTGTTTATATGAAAGAATCCTCAAACTTTGCAGGAGAGATCGTCAGAGGTGGTGAATCGAGATCACGATTTTTTTTAACGATTAATTGTGCAGCTCTAAGGGTCGTGCAGGAAAATGTTTCTCAATCTCAGGTCCTGTTGTCCGAATACAATGTTCTGGTGGTGGGGAGATTCCAACTCGTTTGTATGGATGGAGGAACTTGTTAAGGGCCGCACACACGGGCCACATATTGGGCGACATTGGCCAGTTTCTATTTGGCCCATGCGTATTGCAGCTGGTCCGACAGAAGCCAGCTATTTAGCTGGCTTCTGTCAAAGGCACATGACTGAAAAGTCTGCTGATCCTCAGTTTTCTGGAGGGTGGGCCACCCCCCATCAGAGCAAAATAACTCAGTGGGGGAGATCGCCGCTGTACTAACATTGCATAGTTAGTACAGCGGTTCCTCCCGAGCTCTTCAGTGTTTTTTTTTTTTTTTTTTTATGTTCAGCCTGTTGGGTTGAACGTAAAAAAAAACAATGTGTACTAGGCTTTAGCCATCTATAACCAGCTTTAGTAACCTAACTAATTGGGTTGAAATAAAATAGGTTTGCCCACGAACAGCAGCAGGTTAGTAAACACTCTCCTGGAGATCCGGGACAGTAATTTGTCTAGTGTTTGTTGTTGGCCCTCATGTCTTTTACCATTGCACAGGGACTCCTCGTCCCTAATTGGCCTTTGTTATCCATATGTAAGATAAATGGGTTCCTCCTGGAGATGAGTGTCTTGTCCTCTCTGTAGGTTCTTGACCTTGCACATCTCCTGGTGTCAAAGCTCTGCAGGGGTTCTTTGTAAACTTTCATTGATCTTGTTATTGTATTTACACTGATGTTTACTTGTTTGTTTTTGTCTGGCACTTTCACAAAAAAAGTAAGCAAATGGCTGTTTACTGTTGTGCCTAGGGGAGATGTTTGAAATGTGTCGTGATTTTCTCAGAATGTGTGAATATAATATTCAGTCCCGTCTAGTAGATTTTCAGGTGTTTGTCTTGAAAATGAATTGGCTTGTTTTGTCATTGTGGATGCCTTTTGAGTAATTATAATATAGCGTTGTATTCCACTTAATTAGGTTTTGACTTGAGGGAGGTCTTTGAAAACCCCAGAGCTGGCTCATCACGGAGAAAATAAGCAATCTGATGACATATTTTCATGTGTCTGTTCCTTATTCTTCCTCCTTCCCCTAATGATCTGCCAATTGTGGTGTCTATAGATGCATCATAGGTAGAAGATCGTTCCTGAAGTTGTTTGCGAGACTGTCATCTAATGTCTGAGAGTCTCTCCAGACCAGCCTTTCTCATTCTATTTAACAAGGAGGAACCTTTTGAAATAACTGTCCAGGATCAGGAAACCCCCTGCTAATAATTACTATATCATAAGTTCACAGTACATTCCCCCCCCCCTTTTTTTTTTTTTAATAGATGTTGAAAAAGATCACTTTGATATTTACTTATCTGAGAGGCAGAAGTTGCTCAAGGAACCCCTAGCAACCTCTGGATGGTCCTTGGTTGAGAAAGGCTGCTCTACACTGAATTCTGAGATGGTCTAAAACAGGGCTTGACAAACTTGCTTTGAATTGAGGAGCCAGCTAAAAAAAAATTTTTTTTTTTTTTTTTTTTTTTTTTTTTTTTTTTTTTTTTGTGGGTCGTGAGTAGCATGGGTCGTTAGCACCCAGGGCAAGGCAAGTAATTTTCACCAACCTAACCCTAATTTAGTTACAGCAGAGCGGCCAGCCAATAACCCAGACGTAACGCAGGGTTATAGGCTGGCCAGAAAGAATGAGAATAAAAACCTGTTATAGGGGGAAACCCCCCTCATCACGTTAGGCCCTGTTCACACCTGGGCTATTTGAGATTGCGTCAGAATTGCTGCGATTCTGCCTCCAATTTCCAAACGCACTACAATCGCAAAATGCAGGTTCAGGTGTCATTATTTTCAATAGCACCTAAGTGCAGGTTTGCCACAGTTGTCGTGCGTCAAATCGTATTGTGTAAAGCTTGCCAACCAAAAAGGAGGGCCAAAATCGCACCTGTACTGAAATCACACAGAAACCAGAATGACACTGTGATTTTAGTACACATAGGTGTGAAAAGAGGTGCCAGGACTAAATTTCTAGCCACCATAGCAACCTGGTACCGAGGATTTATGAAGCCCTGGTCTAAAACGTGTACATAATTGAATTGCCATCAAGAGCATTTTTGGAGGGGATAGAAGATTGGTAGATGCTTCCAATATCCACTTAACCCAAAGGGGCAGAATGGTGATTTGGGACAGGATCCTAACCTGCTCAGTTGGTTGTTTCCTTCTGCGAGGGCCGATCCTGGTTAGAGGCCTGTTTTTAGGCTGCTCAGTCAGGCTAAAAAAAATGCCTTTGAATGTGTCATGCATTTAAAAAGTGTTAAGCAACAGAGGAAGTTTTTTTTTTTTTCTTCTGAGTTTTTAAAATGCCCTCAAATCAGAAGGTGCTTGAGAGTCCGGGCACAAGATTTATCCATTATCACACGTGTTTACATTTAATGTTTATTCCTAGGAATGAAAAAAGCAGAAGTCTTCCCTGGCACAGTGTATTTCAGGGGAGAAACCAGAAACAATCCAACCTGGCTAATCCATTCTTCTGAGTTTTGAGTTGAGAATGTTTTGATAGGTTAGGAGTGCCCAGTGTGATTTAACAGTTGTAAGTCTGCTTTAGGTCAGAAAGTGTAGTTGGATGGACAGGCATGGCCAAATATATGCCAAGTGCAGCAAACCTTTACCGCACCAGAGAGTGTTCCATAAATGTAAAGTTGGTCCCACCAATGGAAATTGACAGGGGAGCAGAAGGTGTAGGCAGACACTGCTGGGTCACTTGTCTTGGGGAACCAGGGTGTTTGTTTGGGGTTTTTTTTTTTTTTTTTTTCTTGGGAGGGTGCATGTGATCAGCGCAGGGCCAGACAGAGGGTCAGCCTAATAGGACAGTTGGAGTAGAATGAAAAATCCTCCTACAAGCTTTAACCAGACACTGATAGAAGTCATATGACTGCTATATACTTCTGATGAGAAAAAGTATTTAGCAGTTTATATTTACTAAAAAAAAATTGCATTTCCAAGTAGTGTGGGAGATCAGATATAGCCGTATTAAAGTAAATGGGGTGGAAAGGACATTTTGTTTAAAGCTGAACTCCAGATTTCCCTTCAGTCTTGTATGGTTGTCAATGGGTTTTTTTTTTTTTTTCCTTTACTCAAACTGCTTGCTATGATTTCACTGCACACTAGAAGCTGTAGCAATTCACATAGAGCACACCTAATTCCTCCTCCACTTTGTCCATTCAGAGAACACTTTGCATTCATTTAGTGTTACCTGAATGGCATATAACCTGGAAGCTAGTGGAGATCACTGGAGTAGCGGTGCTTACTACAGTGATTTCCAGCTTTCATAGGGATCCCACAGGTATACTATACTTACTCAGCTATGTAAAACTGCCATATCTAATCTTCTTCTTTAGTTTTTATTTTTATCTTAATGCATTAAGATAAAAAGCCTTCTGTGTGCAGCAGCCCCCCTAATACTTACCTGGGCCCTATCACGATCCAGCGATGTCCACGTGTGTCTCGGTCATCCAGGACTCTTCCTCCTGATTGGCCAAGACACAGCAGCTGTGCCATTGGCTCCCGCTACTGTCAGTCAAAGTCAGTTAGCCAATGAGGAGAGGGGGGGCAGGGCCGAACTGTGGCTCAGTGTTTGAATAGATACATGGAGCTACGGCTCGGCTCAGGTGCCTCCATAGCAACCTGCTTGCTATGGGGGCACTCGACAAGAGGGAGGGGCCAGGAACACAGAAGAGGGACCAGAGAAGAGGAGGATCTGTGCAAAACCATTTTACAGAGCAGGTAAGTATAACATGTTTCTTATTTTTTAGACAAAAAAAAAAAAATCAGACTTTACAATCACTTTTTAGGTAGGAATCCCATTCTTTTCTATGTGGCTGACTCCGTCTATGAGCTGCAGTTTGTGTGTTTAACCACTTGCCTCCGCCCACCATCAAATGATAACTGGGTGGACGTCATATGATGGCCTCCCAGAACGACCACTCTTGCGCATCCCCGGGGCGATTGCGGATGCGCCGTGTTGCTAGGACACGGCGCGACCCCGATCTGTGTAAAGAGCCGCAGCTCTTTAACCATGTGATTGGCTGTGTCCAATCACTACCGGTCACATGTAAACACGGCGATGCCGGTAATCGGCGCTCCTCGCCTCACACTGACAGAGTGTGAGGAGAGGAGAGCCGATCAGTGGCATCTCCTCACAGGGGACAGCTAGGTATGTAATCGGGGGAACTGATCATCAGTGCCCTGATTACAATTAAGTGCCCACCACTGCCAGCAATCAGTGCCAGCAATCTGGGGCCATTAATGATGTCAGTCAGTGCTGGCTATTAGTTCTGCCCACCAGTGCCGCCTATCTGTGCCCACCAGTGCCACCCATCAGTGCCCATAAGTGCGGTGTATTCATACCTCCTCATCAGTGCCACCTAATCAGTGCCGCCTCATTGGTACCCATTTCAAACTTTTTTCCTAAAAAAACAAAACAAAAAAAACAGGAGTGATTAAATACCACCAAAAGAAAGCTCTATTTGTGTGAAGATAATGATAACAATTTCACATGGTTACAGTGTAGCATGACCACACAAACGTCATTCAAAGTGTGACAGAGCTGAAAAATGGCCTGGGCAGGAAGGGGGTATAAGTGCCCGGTATTGAGGTGGTTAAAGGCCAACTCTAAGGACCCATGCACACTTAGGCGTGTACATTATCACAAGCACACAATGGGCTCTAAGAGAAGTTGGAAATGTCACTGTATTTCAGTTTCAATGCCATCAGTCGGTGTCGGTGAAGACTTGTCAGGTGGCTGTCAGGATAATACGGGGCTGGGCCAATGCTTCGGCACTCAGCAGAGCAAACGTCATATCGGTGTTCTTGCGTCACGAGCCTTTCTTTATTGTACTTATGGTTTGCTAAGTATACATCTGTACTTTGATATTATTGTACTATATGGACGTGTCTGTTTCTGTTTCCAACCCATAAACTAGGAATCTGTTCGCTTAATAACTGCCAATAATGTTAGTATTCAGTGAATACAACTTGTATTTAAACCAGTAGAAGGCAGCTGAGAAGCATTTATTACACTGATTTCTGTCCGGAGTTCAGCCAGGAGGTTCAATCTCACAATCACTGCTTTAGCGTGTAATCTGACCCTGCAAGACCAACCAGATCAACCAGATCAATCAGCTCCATTCAACTGCTTCTGCCTTTCATTATAGAGGCATGTGCATTTTTTCTGGACACTGAGGTTTTGTGGCATTACAGGAACCTCATTGTATTGTGGCTTAGAACAAGCAACAAATTTTGTATAACTTTGAGCTTCTGGAAAGGATTTCTGCAAATATTTGCATATAGTATAATATAGACAAGGCCTGGCCATAGACATGAGCTGACAGTTGGAAGATGTCACCACTGCATGAATGGTTAGGACAACTGTAACATAAATGCGTATATTTGTTCAGCCAATCATGCTGATTTGTGAACTAAATCTGCCCCTTCCCCTGGATTTAGCTAGGCGAAACACCTATAGAGATTGCCCAGGAAAATCCATATTGGACAATTGATTCCTCCCCTTTAGTTGGTCAACCAGGGTTTGTTTAAAAGAAGGTTACACATAGAAACATATTCGCTTCTTAGTCTGAGAGCAACTAGATAAAGTGAAGAGACTAAACAGCCAATCGGACTTCATTGTTCTGCTTTGAAAGGTCGACCTCTTGCTGGTTACTATGGCTAACCAGATATCACTGCTTGGAGCGCTGGCTTGGTGGATAAGTCCCCTTTTGCGATGTAACTCGTAGCAGTCTGTTATAGCAGAGTTGCCAGATGAGTGTCCTTTGTGTGACTGTTCTGAGTTGAATCTGCTGGCCAATCTGTAAGGCAAGTGGACAGCCAAATTTCTGATCTCCACATGTACATTATACAATTTAAATCCACAACGTAAATATAAGTAGAAAAAAGTTCATTTCAAAAAGAAATATGCTGGTGATTGATTGAAGTGGATCCAAAAATAATCAATTCACCCCAAGTGCTTAGTGCTTGTGCTCACTTCCACCAGTATCACAGGCTGCTCACCTCATATGAGTCAAAATCAGCAGTGTTCCCCTCTGGGGATAATGAGGATTGCTGGCGTGGTATAGACACTTGAAATGCCTTTTATCCCAGACACCTTCTTTGGGATCCCAAGAGCCCCTATTGTCTTATCGGATAGTATGGAATATGCAAGAAAGAAAGAATGGTGGATACACTTTCAAGTGTGGCACTTTAAGCTGTGCTAGCTGAAACAGCGTTTAGACAAACCAAGTCTGGAGATGGCCGTGATGTGACATCAGTATGCAGGCTCCGCCCCTATAAGCACGTCGTCAGGGCATGGACTTCGTCAGTAGGGATGCCCCTACTGACGAAGTCAACGCCCTGATGATACTTGTATAGGGGGCGGAGCCTGTGAATGAGGGAATCCTTCTGAAGTGCTCTTGTGTTCTGATGGCAGGGAGCTTTCCCTACCATCTGCATACAATGATCAGTGCTTTTGGCTATAGCTGAGTTTCCCCTCATTACCATACAATGCAGAACCCAAGCCCTGAGATCTTCAATCCTTTGTTAGAACAGACCATGTTCTTATATGCAGCTGATAACGAGATCTGCTAGCACAGTACAGACAGGGTTAATGGTAAACATTTATTCTCTAGCCCACTCCATAAAGCTAAGCTTTACCCAAACGGGAAGTTCCACTTTAATGTCTCCTCACCCTTTTCCTTTTTTTTTTTTTTTTCCCCAGGAGCAGGTACATAACAAAATTTGAGCAGAAGTTCTCCTTCGCCTCTCCCTCACCGCAGTCATCTGGAACACATCAAAGGTCCCAGAAGACTGCAGGACCATGCACAGTGCACAGCGTGGCTCGTGAATGCACAGTGAGCACCTGGCTGTCACAGCTGGGTGGCCACAGTTGAGATGACAGGGACAGAAGACTGAGGGAAGGGCTGGCTCAGGTGAGAACATCGCTGGATCACGGGACAGGTGAGTGTGTGTGTTTATTAAAAGCCAGCAGCTACAGGTTTTTTGTAGCTGCTGACTTTTAATAAACACAAATGACAGGAGCTCTGCCTTAACATTACATACCAGTTGGAGTTTTCAGAAAAGGGCAAGTAGAAATTTAATCGGAAATTTCATTTACTACTTGTATATGAAGGTATGACGTTGAGAGTGGCAATACTTGTCTGTATGGCAACAAACCCAAGGCTAAACCTCTTGTGATGTATACATGTGTGCCTATGCTAGGTCATATATAAGCTTGTAAATTTTTTTTGAAAGTTCATACTGAGAATTGTGACAACACCTTTGACATGTTCAAAGCAATTTCAGGAAGGAATGCGGATGTCATTGCCTTACTTCATGTGACACACCTTTTCTTGGCCCAGGCAAATCTTGCTTGACATGTCAGTGAACAGAGATTCTTCCCACCATGCAAAGTTATTATGATATTATGACATGTGTACAGCTGAACATCGATGAAGAAGGTTTGTAACTAGACACACCAGTCAGTCCTGAGATATAAGGCAAATGCACAGAAGATTAATCAGCCGTGGCAGAGCATTTATTACATTAGGCATAAAAGAAAATTTGTAGTCGTATAACCATATTTAAATGTGAACTTCACTGAACACTGATCTTTCCGTTTTGGGTGCTTGTAGTTGGGTTATGAGAAGATTTGAATACAGCGGAGCTCCCCAGTTGATTTTTCTACATCGCGGAGAATATATCAGACATATGATGCCATCATAATAGAGGTGACATCAGTGGGAAAGGGAGGACTGTGTGTTCCATGGGGTTAGCTGGGGGGGGGGGGGGGGCTGTGGTGTGTGGGGGTTTTTTTTTTTTTTTTTTTCTATTTTTTTGAGCCATAATGCAGTATCACAGGTAGCCACAGACTCGCCATCAGTGGCATTCGGGGTCAGGTGTTGGGTAGATTTGCTCTAGATTGTGTAACTTGAATGACCTTTTTAGCTTTATGGGAGTCTTTTAAAGACCTAAGAAGTTACCATGGCAGTCAGGTTTTGTGTAGAGTTGGTCTTTAATAGGATGGGAGATTATCATAGTTGGAATGATTTAACGGTAAATGATGATTTTTTGATACTTTAAGCCAGTGATCTCCAAACTGCGCCCCTTTGCTTGACTTTATCTGGCTTTTGAGACACTGTTCCTCTCACTGATATGAGACACTATTCCTCCCACTGACACCAACTATGGGGCACCATTCTTCCTACTGACACTATTGATGGGGTACTATTCTTCCTACTGATACCAATAATGAGGCACTATTCTTCCTACTGACTCCAATGGTAGGGTATTTATTCTTCCTATTGACACCAATGATGGGGTACTATTCCTCCCACTGACACCAACAGTGGGGTACTATTCCTCCTACTGACGACATTTGCCCCCCCCCCCCTAAAGTTTGAAAGACAGTAAACTGGCCCTTTGTTTAAAAGTTTGGAAAAAAAAAAGTTTGGAGACCCCTGCTTTAAGCGAACATCCTGTTCAGGACTTTATTCACTGTTGTTGTCCGAACTGTAGGTGTGTAACAGTGCTTATGTTTATCCCGGACAGCTAGTGACAGTTTTGTGTATTTGCTATCAGCTTGTAAAGCAATCTGTGTTGTAGATTTCATGGTCGTTATTGGTATCGTGTGTGTGGGGGTTTTTTTTTTTTTTTTTTTTTTTCTTTCTATGATGAAAGGGATGATCAATCGTTTCTACACTTGCTATAGACTTTCTTTTCTTTCGTTCTAAAAATGCTCTTTTCATTTTATTTTTTTCCACCCTGAGGCTGGATTCACACCTAATGCATTTTTTGTGCTTTTTGCATTTTGCAGATTTGCACTACAGATCTTGTTCCATAGCTAGCAATGTTAAATGGACTCTAGTGCAAATCTGCAAAATGCAAAAAGCACTAAAACTGCATAGGTGTGAATCCAGCCTCACATATTCTCTTTAATTAAGTAGACTACAACCCTTAAGGCTTACATGTTTAATAAAGTTGCTTTCTAATGAGCAGAGGGAATGGGTGTGTGGGATTGAGAGTCAGCTAATTATGCTGATTACAAGCCATTGTATACATGACTTATGGTTTTAAAAGCTGTTCTCCCGGGTCTTCCAGTGATTGAACTGTTCAATTTACAAATTTGCAAATAGATTTTTACAAAATCATAATCATACCAGCATAACCAATCTATATCCTATCTGATGTGGGCTCATTGTAAATCTCAGCTCTGTTCTCGTTTAATCATCTGGTATTTCTAAATGTCAGTTGAGTACGATGTTGCCTTCTATTTGAAGAACCATTTCAATGTGTCAGGAGTGGCATTAAAATGTTTTGCTGTGAAGCTGGTCTGTCCTCTCTGCTTCTCTGTGTTGAACTTGTCTACTGAAAGGCGTTTTAGTCTGGATGTAAAAGTGAGTGTACTGGGTCTGGCTGGCTTCCACATTCACTATAAAGCTTACTTTTCACGTGTTGTACGTGCTGCTAAATTTACTGGAAACCACAGCTGCCGCCTACACGGCAGACATAGGCTGATCTTCATGTGGTACCTTAGCAAATCGGTTGGCTGTTCCATGAGGCCTGGGGGCAAAAGGAAAGCTAGCACTTATTTTCTGAGTTTTGCAAAGACTAGATGGGGGCAGAAGAAGACATAGGTTGGGGGAAGGGGGATCCCAGATTTTCACACACATTTAATAAATGTCACGATCTGTTGACAGCTGTCAAAAATGGAAGTTCTTTTTACTTTGGCGAGCTTTCCTCTGATTTCTCACTGTGCCTTTGGAACAAGAAGTGAGGCGAAAACTTTGCAATGGGAACACAAATGGCAAAAAAATAAAAGCACAAAAAAACCCAGGCAAAGGAGGCAACTCTTTCCCAAATGCTTTAATGCTTTAGTTGATCTCATACTTCAATTTACTAGTAAGTCACTTATCCAGGACAAGCATGCAGCAAAGAACTCCAGCCTGCTTTACTTGTTCTGGTGATTTAGTGGATACTTTTTATAAAGGGTGAGCTCGACAATGCGGGATCTTGCCACTTTTAGTGCAGGTTGGCAAAATCGGCTCCTATATATCTGTCCTGATAAGTTGTAGGTGATTAAAGTCTCATGCACATTGGGCTGATTTATACAGGCTTCTCTCATTATTTTTTTTTTTTTTTTTTTTTCTTTCATCCTGTAGAAGCAATTGGTTAGCTTATTTGTCCATGTACGTTTGGAGCATTTACAGGAGTATTTGTAGCAGAGCGTTTACTGGCTGAAAGAAGGATAAAAAAAAAAAAAAAAAAACATTTTAGAGAGGCTTTCGAGCAGTGTTTTGGGGAAACGCGCGTATAAATGCAAACACTTAAACACTATATTCCATAGAAGCTCTTTTTTCTTTTTTCTTTTTTTATTCATTTTTTTCCTGCCAGCAGTTCTGGCATTTTTTACGCTGCCTAGTGTGCGGGCCCCCTTTAGCTTTTCTGTTTGGATTTCAGACGTCTTATCTCAACGCAGATGACAGATGTCAACAATCAGCTATTAGGCCCCATTCACACTAGCGCGTTTTTTGATGCATTTTGCATTTTGCAGAAATGCACGGGAATTTTTTAACATGGGTTCCTATGGAACATGTTCACATCAATGCTTTTTTGTATCTCAGCGTTTTTGGAAAGGGTCGGGGACTTTTTTTCATGCAAAAAGCAGCGTTTTGCATGTAATGGTTTTCAATGGACAAGCATCAAAAACGCAAGTGCTGCGTTTTTGCAGCGTTTTTGCAGCGTTTTTGCAGCGTTTTTGCAGCGTTTTTGATGCGTTTTTGGTGCGTTTTTGCCGTTTTTTTTTTTTTTTTTTTTAATTTTTTTTTAAGACTGTAAAAAAAAATGAAAAAAAAACAAAAAAAAAAAAAACGCAAAACGCCGCAAAAACGCCGCAAAAACGCGGCTCGAAAACGTGGCAAGCATGAAAAAAAAACCTCCAAAAACGCTCAAAAGCAACATGCATAGGTGTGAATCGAGCCTGAGTAAGCTTTCTAATTATAGACCAAGTCTATACTGGACCACCTGTAGGGGGGGGTTAGCTGGCCATAGAGATTAAAGAGTAGTTCCACATGAATGCATATATGTTCTTTTTACTGAATGCTCCTAATTTAATGGTCATAAAGACCTAAGCATGTGTTTGTGTGCTAATTACCCACCTGTTATTGAGTTATCAACACTAATGGCTCTGCTGGAATACTGAACCTGATAGACCTCAGAAATTGAAATGATGGATAAAGGCCTGAAAGTGCTAAGCAGAAACCCGGATCTCTGTGTTCCTCAGTTAGAAAGCACTCCCTAGGAGCACATTTAGCCCTTTAATTGCCCCTGATGTTAACCCCTTTCATGTTAGTGTCATTAGTACAGTTACAGTGCATATTATTTAGCACTGATCCCCAAAAAGTGTCAGTGTCCGATTTGTCCACTGCAATGTTGCAGTCCCCGCAAAAAATCGCACATCTCTGCCATTACTAGTGTAAAAAAAAAAAAATATTGCATAAAAACATCCCCTAGTTTGTAGATGCTATAACTTGCACAAACTAATCAATATACAATTATTGGATTTTTTTTTATTTTTTGAATATATATTGGCCTAAACTGATGAAGAAATTGGATTTTTTTTATTTTAAATTTATTGGATATGTTTTATAGCATAAAGTAAAAATTCTTTTTTTTTTTTTTTTGTTGAAAAAAAAAAACAAAACTGCAGAGGTTTTACCACCAAAAGAGTTTTATTTGTGTACAGCTGTCACACTCAGTTAAAGTAAAGCAGTGAGCGTATCACAAAACATGGCCTGGTCATCAAAGGGGGGGGGGGGTGTAACCCTGTAAATCAAACCCCATGTGACTTCTCTTTTTGACACTTCATTAGTGCTTATCTTTACAATTGTAAAAACTGCCATTTGCATTGGTGTTCCTTTACAGATGTGGAGTGAGAAGATGAGGTTAGCTGGGACAGTTCCATGCGGTGTGACCACCCGAGTAATGTTTGTCACTGCTGCCATGTTCTGTGCCCCGTATATTAATCCTGGCCACTAACAGGCCTTTCCAAACTGTTTACTTATCGCTCATGGAATATTGATTGTGATATATATTATGCTGTAAATTGTGTGATCTATTATAAACTGGCACTTAGTTCTTTTTATAGCCAGCAGTAGACTGAGAGCCGTAGAACATATTTTAACTTTTTCCTTATTATATTTATTTTATATATTTTCATCTGTTGGGAACTAAATCTACTTGGACATCAGTCACCGCTATCTATACTGAGTTTTGTTTTTTTTTCCATCAGGAATTTTTGCTTACCTCAACTACCATGTGCCCCGCACCAGGCGTGAGATCCTAGAAAGGCTTATCAAAGGTCTCCAGAGATTGGAGTACAGAGGATATGACTCTGCGGGTGAGTAGAGCTGGGATTCTGTAATACTTAATGTTTTAATGTTGGACTCCATTTTGCTTTATAAGAATGAACAGGAAGAGGGTTGCTTTTCTACAGCTAGGCAGGCCGTGTTTAGGAGATCTTGGTTCAGCCCAACAATTCCTGCTGTGATAAACCCACTTGGTTTTATTCATTCATAAATAGCCAAATAAGAAGACCACAAAGCAGTTTTATGGAAGCTAAAAAAAACTGTTTTATTTAAAAACAATTAATCATTCGGTATATGTATACCTATCTGATCTAAAATAGATAAAATTCTTGGTTCTCTTGATAGAATGGGAAATTTCCCTTGCTTTGCTTATGAATTTTCTGGGCTCTCATGACATGACATAGTGCTCAAGAACTCCTGATGTGTATTAATCGACACCTTCTAATATATTCTTTCTCATTGCAGTGAAATTACACACAATGGTTGGCTTATGTATAATTATCTCAGCATCTCCTCCCCTTAAAATGTTACCTTATTTTACAGATCTTTTAAAGATTACATATTTGAAAGTTATATGTTTAAAGCATTATGACTCCATGAGCGAATTCTGATAACTGCTTGCTAGTTCTTTGACAGACACATCACTCACGGTGTACTGGTCAGGTTCAGATTCGCTGCCTGGACCCAGAGTGTGGTCTAATAGAATTGCAGCTTCCATCAGGAGCTTAACATAGCCATTTTTTCTTTAATAAAAATTTTATTCAATCTGATATGAATATACGCACATGATCTGTGGTCAACGATTCGTTTTTAAGAGAAGTATGGGAATTGGAAAGAAAAAAAAAAAACATTTATACTCACCTAGCGAACTAAGCGATCGAGCACAGCTGATTGCTCAGTTCTCATCATTTTGTGAGCAGAGAGTCAGGTACTGTCAGTCTCCAGCTCTCTGCTCTGCGCCCCCCCCCCCCCCCCCCCATGCTCATGGAGCATCGGACTGTGGAGGGGGTGGGAGGGGCTTGCCCAGCCTCTCAGCAGATTGCTGAGAGGTTGAGCCAGTTGTCAGTCCAGGCTTCTGGGTGGATCCCCACCATATGGTTTTGATCTTTTTAGAGCCTGGACCAGCTCTGTGATATCAGTTGACAGTGGGCTTCAGCCCCCGTTGGCTGAAAATGGATCACAGGAGTGCAGAACGAACTGCACTCCTGTGAGCAATAGAAGTTCAGCCAACATAGCTTTGGCTATACTTTTCCTTTTTTAAGCAACCATGTTCTCTTCCATAGCTCTCTTGACATTCATTACTTTTTAGCTGTTATCATTAGGCCACATGTCTCTGCCCTCTGGTGACTTATTAATTAGGAAGATCTTTTGACTTTGAATGTACCTTGTTGCTTGCAGGTGTCGGTATTGATGGTGGCAATGAGAAAAACTGGGAGAACAACTCCAAGAAAATTCATCTCATTAAGAAAAAGGGGAAGGTCAAGGCTTTGGATGAAGAAATAAACAGTACGTGGCATCAATTGTTTGTGTTTTTTTTTTTTTTTTTTTTTTTTTTCTTTATCTAAAACTGCTTGCTTTTAAGTTGACGATTGATTCACACAGAGGTGTTGAATGTATCCTGGATTTCCCAGGACGACCTCTGTTTTTATTTTCTCTATTTTTATAAAGCCTAACATTGTCACACTGCTGACCCTTCATAGATTGAGGTGGCAGTTGGCTAAATATTTGTGGGCATTACTCTATTTGGAGAGTGCATAAATGTGCAACGACAAAAGGGTGAGCTTTAAAGTTCACATGCCGCACATATGCGTCAAAGGGCGGCCGAGGCTGATAATATGCTCCCAGCACAGGGACAGAGCTGTCTGACAGCTCTCCATCCACACTAACAATCAGTATTTCGCTGGACTGGCTCCTGATCATGTGACTGCCAGCGAAGTGGTCACATGATCACTCATCCTTCCCACTCCCTGTGCATACAGACCCTAATAACAGGATGCCGGGGCTAGGTGGAAAGGGTTTAAGCACAAGTGCCAAACACTACATTTTGATGTCTGTATTCACTCGCCCCAAAGGAAATGTCTGGATCATTCACAAGTGGTTATGCCATAACTATACACGCAGAGATGCAATCACTTTATGATGTTTATGTTCTATTTTAAGGCCCTTTTTTCAAGGGGCAGGCTCAGTTTAGATCGGCAGAGGATCTATCCACTGATTTAATGCTGATCAGAGCAGAGTGGGCGGATGACAGGTCCATGTCTGAGCGGACACAGACCAAGGCCTCTCTGTTCTATGGGTGGCCAGTTGTAAACAAACTCCGCTATCTGTTTTACATTTACACCCAACTGCCCTCTGATACGATCAGCCTGGATGGAGGGTGACAGATCCCTTTCCGGACAGCGGACTGGATCGGATTGAAGGTAGGCCGGTGTAAACATGGCCCAAGTCTATTTACACTCGCCGGGCCACAGGGGTAAATAGGGAGTCTGATCAGGTCTGCCTGAA
Source organism: Aquarana catesbeiana (assembly GCF_042186555.1). Taxonomy (NCBI): domain Eukaryota; kingdom Metazoa; phylum Chordata; class Amphibia; order Anura; family Ranidae; genus Aquarana; species Aquarana catesbeiana. The sequence goes on from NC_133326.1 coordinate 585,464,046, forward strand.
AAACTGACAGCTGGACCTGATCAGACCCTCCATGTAAATGGGGCCTTAGGGTCAACATACACATTTCAGTCTGAGTGTACAATCTCCTTTTTTAGATCTACCAACAACTATGCAGTACCATGAGTCTGATTGGATACAGATTGATTTCATAGATTTGGTAGGTCCTCATATATTACATCATTTTTTGGTAAATCTAAAGTTGATCGTGCAAAGATTATATAGTCAGATTGTAACATATATGGTGATCTTAGCCGTCAGCAGTGCTTCCAGCTGTAAAGAAGTGGAGAGGACATGTTGCCTAGGCTTCAGGTAATTATGTTTAGACTGCAGAATAAGCATCTGTGTTATACAGGGACAAGTGGTCATAGCATTGCTTCCTTTTCCTTGGGACTTGATCTCTGTCACCACTATGCCCTTGTTCCCTTGTTTCTACAGCCAGGGCCGACACTGGGGGGGGGAGGGGGGGGGGGGGCGCAGGGTGAAACATGTGCCCTGGGCGTGGCATTGAGGGGGTGCCGCGGCTGGTACTGATCTTCCTGCGGCAGCTTAAAGCCCTCTTCTCCTCCTCGCCCTCCCGCCAGCATTCAGCTGCTGCAAGAGGAAAATACAGCTATCAGTACCAGTATGCCGTCCCAGCTGTCACTTCTGTCCATGCCCCTTCTTAAGCTGTCTGACCTATTCCTCTGGTCTCCCCCCAGCGCTAACCTCTCTCGCTGGCTAGCTGTGCAGTTGTTTGTCCGGCCCCCCGCTCCCTCCTTCCTCCTCTGTGCTCCTCTGGCTCCCCTCAGCGCTAACCTCCTTTCCTCTGGGTAGCTGGGCAGTAAGCAGATGGGCGAATAAAGGCATGATCTCCAACATGGAGAAGTTCAGCACGTTATCGGTAAAACAGCCAAAAAATTGTTACAACAAAACCCACCTCGGTGCTCGTTCTGCTTGCTGCACAGATAGGCAGCGGGAAAGGAGGTTAGCGCTGGGAGCGCGTATAAGGACCAGAGGAGCACTGACAAGAATTTGGGAGCTGGGCAAACGACTGCACAACTATTGCCTGGGAGTCTGAGCAGTTTTCCTGCCCTATTGCGCTTCTTCTTCTCCCGCCTGTCTACTGTATCAGCCATTGCACACTGTATGTAGCGCACCCTTGAACCCTGCACTCTGTATGTAGCACACCTCTGAACCCTGGGGTGGGGGTGGGGGGGTGGGCTGAACTAAGTCTTTGCCCCAGGTGAAGAGGCCCACTGCTTACAGCACATGTTGAGTAGCATTGTCCTAGTGCAGCCATAGTTCTTTGGAGTGCGGCTGATGGTTAATATTTCTCTGTATCAGTCTGTTTACCTGTTTGAGTCAGTTGGCATTAATACTGCTCTGCAGTGACTGTTATTAGCCAGGTTTATTTATGTATTTATCAGACTGTGAATAGCAGGAGTTTTCCTTCCTATCCCGGCATTAGATGTAGCAGAGGATTGTACACATGAATTTAATAAAAAGCTCCCTCACCCCTCTTCAGTGTCTCTGCTTACATCTGAAGTCGTTTTCAGCAAAGTTGAGTTATTTAAATACCTGGGGGTCGAGGTCTCCAGCTTGCAGGGGTCACATAACTCTTTTCTGTTAGCATGTGAACCAAACCCTAAGAAAATATTTTTTTTTTTTTCTCCATTAAGAAGGAAATGGTCAGTGGCGCTCCCGTGTTATGCGGCCAGCACCATTAGAGTTAATTGCTTGTATCCCGGAGAGCTGTAATGGAGTTCTCTCTGGCTGCAGCAGCGGAGTTAAGGATTGCCTACGTGGATGTTCAATAAAGGGCAATGCTGAGCTTCTCTTAATGACGTGTAACCTAACATGTTGTGCTCCTTTTTTTTTTTTTTTTTTTTTTTTTTTTTTTTGCTGGGCCCAAAGACTGATCTAAACATGGTTTGTTTTCCAACAAAAACAGTTTCAGGAAAATGTCATTTATTCACATTACCCCACTGGCCTCGTCTCTCCTCCCCCTGCAGCTTCAAGCCTGCCAAAGGATTTCATAATGGAATTTAGGTAACACTAACCCTGGTGAGCTTTTAAGAAATAAATATACGGGATGATCCCTGGCTCAGCTGGAAAGCCCTGTTATCGTGAAATTTTTTTTTTTATTTTTATTTTTTTTCCCGTTTTACTAGTTTGAATTTATTTTTTCTCTTTCAAATCCAGCCTTGTTCTGATTTATTTTTATTACATTTCCTTGTTTAATGTACATGAATGCTAACCCCCAAAGTGCCCCATTTCCTTTTGCCATAAATTTACGTTTTCTGATTGCTCATAATTAAACCTATTTTACATGTGGTTTTACTGAAGGGGCCCAGCTCCTCGGATTGTGAAGGGACTGTCAGACTCTTATGCCGCGTACACACGACTGGACTTTACGGCAGAAAAGGTCCGACGGAATCATTTCATCAGATGTTCCGATCGTGTGTGGGCTACATCAGACTTTTTCTTTCGAAAATTCTGACTGACCTAGAAATAGAACATGTTTTAAATCTTTCCGACGGAATCAATTCCTATCGGGAAAACCGTTAGTCTCTATGCTATTACGACGAACCAAAAATGACGCAAGGGCAGCTATTGGCTACTGGCTATTTAACTTCCTTTTTCTAGTCCTGTTGTACGTCACCGCGTTCTAAACGATCGGACTTTGGTGTGATCGTTTGTAGGTAAGTCTGTTTCAGTGGAACTCCGTCAGAAAAACCGTCAGTTTATTCTGGCGGGAAAACCGGTCGTGTGTATGCGGCATTCGAGAATTCTATATTGCTTGACATGTGAGGAACTACATCGCCTTCTGGTGGGGGGGGGGGGGAGGGGTTGAATAGTCTTTCCCCATCATCACTTTTGTCACAGATCCAAAAAAACAAACCGATTATTCCCAATTGCAGAATAGCAGTTGGAGACATGTATATGTCCCTGCGGCCAATGGCCTTTTCAGAAGTACATTTTTTCTATATAAAGAGAGCCTGAGGTTAGATTATAGATGAGCTACAGATTAAGCTACAATTCAGCAGTTTCGGCATGTCAGCTTTAGTGTATGATATGAAGCCTTATTTCTATATATACATCTGTATTCCTTGGGGAAACCATGCATAGGCCGTACTAGTGCTTTCGATTTTTTGCTTATGTGAGCAGAGAGCATTTGCAAATAGGCAGACATTTTTAAACCCACTTAAACTATTAATGTTTGGAAGACTTTGGCTCTTTAGGGTCCCTTTTTTATTTAGAGCATAAACTTGTCAAATGGCATACACCAATCAGCAATAACATTAGGACCAACCACCAAAACCCATTGAGGCATGGACTCCACTAGACCTCTGAAGGCATGCTGTGGTATCTGGCACCAAGCCATCAGCAGATCCTTCTAGTCCTGTAAGTTGCGAGGTGGGTCCTCAATGGATCGGACTTGTTTTTTACTGCACATCCCACAGATGCTCGATTGGATTAAGATCTGGAGAATTTGAAGGCCAAGTCAACACCTCAAATGTTGTTGTGTTCCTCAAACCATGCTTGAATTCATCAGACCAGGCCACCTGCTTCGTTGCTGCATGGTCCAGTTCTGATGCTCACGTGCCCATTAGTAGGTGTTTTTGGCTGTGGACACTGGTTAGCATGGGCACCCTGACCAGTCAGCAGCTATGCAGCCCCGTACACAACAAAGTGTGATGTACTGTGTGTTCTGACACCTTTCTATCGGAACCAGCATTAACTCATTCAGCAATTTGAGCTACAGTAGCTCTTCTATAGGGCTAGCCTTTGCTCCCCACGTGCCTCAGTGAACCTTGGCTGGCTGTGACCTTATCGCAGGTTTGCCAGTTTTTCCTTCCTTGGACCACTTTTGGTTGGTTCTGACCACTGCAGACCTGGAACATCCCACAAGAGCTGCAGATTTGGAGTTGCTCTGACCCAGTCATCTAGACATTACAATTTGGCTCTTGTCAAAATCAATCAAATCACTTGCGTTTTTTTTTTTTTTAATCTACTTTACACACAATTCGGGGACAACATGTTCACTTGCTGCCTAATATATTCCACCCACTTGCAGGTGCCATTGTCATGAGATAATCAATGTTATTCAATTTACCCATCAGTGGTCATGATGTTATGGCTGATCGGTGTAAATGTTTTGGGCACAATTATAGAACATTTAATAAGCTCACATGATTTTATTGGCATAACTCAAGTGGAGTCTCTCCACTCCATCAATCATCCCCAACGCAAACCTTCCCTGTTGCTCCAGTATCGATCATCAGCTCAGGCTCCTGGTTCTGTGACACTATTGCTTTCATCTATCCTGTTAAGAAATCTGCATGACAACTTTTCTGCTGATTCAGCAGAGATAACATGGCATGGAGGTATGCCACATATGGGGCGATGACAGAGGAGAAAGACCACTATGTTGATGTTGGGTATATTTTGGATCTCCCAAGGCTATGATCATTCAGCCAACAATTAGATCTCTGTGTATGGCCAGCTTTGGTCTGTCTTACATTTGTATGTTGAACTTTAGAAATGATGTCCTCATACTGGCGTATGGCATTCCTTTGCACCGTGAGAACCTATAACACATGTGCGTTCCCCCCCCCCCCCCCCCCCTGGCTTTAACAGTAACCTGTGCATTACCCCCTCTTCCTGCCTTTCCATCTTGCATTATAACGTGCACTCTGGGGAGATTACAATGGCAACAGATATTTGCACTCTGCTAAATTAAAACCATTTCTAGGTAACTTGCACAATGGCTGTCCAGGGAGTAAATTATGGAGCAATATTTCATTGGATTCTCTGCTGGGTTTTCATTCTTGGGAATCTAGACTAGCATTGTTTTTATTACAAGAATGAGGAACGGTTAAATGATTAGTGACCGTAAAAAAAATAAAATAATAAATTTTTTTTTTACAAGCACTGCCATTTACAAATGTGTTTGTGAAAGCTTGAGAAGCCTGATAGAGGGCTCGATTTACAAAGCTAAAACACCAGGATAAGGATCCATATTTTTGTGAGAAGTGATAGCTATTTTCAGCTAAATTCAATAAGATTTGAATAAGATGACTGAATATAAAGATCTTTATCTTCGCACAACCTATTTGTCTCTGGAGTAAGCCATTTTAGGCTGCAAGGGGCTTACCAGACCCTGTCTGATTTACCAACATATCAGGTTTGCCAAAACCATCCATTGGATTTGTATCCAGTCAGGCAGGACTCCATGCTACATAGTTGCTATTGGTAGCAACTAAAGGAGGTCTACTGTAGTTACAGTATCTCACAAGTGAGTACACCCCTCACATTTTTGTAAATATTTTATTCTATCTTTTCATGTGACTACACTGAAGAAATGACACTTTGCTACAATGTAAAGTAGTGAGTGTACAGCTTGTATAACAGTGTAAATTTGATGTCCCCTCAAAATAACTCAAAATACAGCCATTAATGTTTAAACCTTAGGCAACAAAAGTGAGTACACCCCTAAGTGAAAATGTCCAAATTAGGCCCAATTAGCCATTTTCCCTCCCTGTGTCATGTGACTCGTTAGTGTTACAAGGTATCGGGTGTGAATTGGGAGCAGGTATGTTAAATTTGGTGTTATCACTCTCACTCTCTCATACTGGTCACTGTAAGTTCAACATGGCGAGTCCTTGGCAAAGAACTCTCTGAGGATCTGAAAAAAAGAATTGTTGCTCTACATAAAGATGGGCTAGGCTATAAGAAGATTGCCAAGACCCTGAAACTGAGCTGCAGCACGGTGGCCAAGACCATACAGCGGTTTAACAGGTCAGGTTCCACTCAGAACAGGCCTTGCCATGGTCGACCAAAGAAGTTGAGTGCATGTGTTCAGCGTCATATCCAGAGGTTCTTTTTGGGAAATAGACGTATGAGTGCTGCCAGCATTGCTGCAGAGGTTGAAGAGGTCGGGGTTAGCCTGTCAGTGCTCAGACCATACGCCGCACACTGCATCAAATTGGTCTGCATGTCTGTCGTCCCAGAAGGAAGCTTTTTCTAAAGATGATGCACAAGAAAGCCCGCAAACAGGTTGCTGAAGACAAGGATTACTGGAACCACTGCACTGCATGAGTGCTGCTGGCACTGGGGAGCTACAGTTCATTGAGGAAACCATGAATGCCAACATATACTGTGATATACTGAAGCAGAGCATGATCTCTTCACCCCCCCCCCCCCCCCCCCCTTCAGAGACTGGGCCGCAGGGCAGTATTCCAACATAACGACCTTACGACCACTGCCTTGCTAAAGAAGCTGAGGGTAAAGGTGATGGACTGGCCAAGCATATCTCCAGACCTAAACCCTATTGAACATCTGAGGGGCATCCTCAAATGGAAGGTGGAGGAGCGCAAGGTTTCTAACATCCACCAGTTTCGTGATGTCGTCATGGAGAAGTAGAAGAGGACTCCAGTGGCAACCTGTGAAGCTCTGGTGAACTCCATGCCCAAGAAGGTTAAGGTAGTGCTGGAAAATAATGGTGGCCATACAAAATATTGACACATTGGGCCCAGTTTGGACATTTTCACTTAGGGGGGTGTACTCACTTTGGTTGCCAGCGGTTTAGACATTAATGGCTTTGTTGCGTTATTTTGAGGGGACAGCAAATTTACACTGTTATACAAACTGTACACTCACTACTTTACATTGTAGCAAAGTGTCATTTCTTCACATGAAAAGATATAATAAAATATTTACAAAAATGTGAAGGGTGTACTCACTTTTGTGAGATACTGTAACACTTCCTATAAATATTTAAACAACTGAACCTTTTTATTTTTTTTAAAAAACAACTGGATATATTTAATATTCACTTCAGGTTTTACTGATGCTTTGCACTGTACCTCCTTGCTTCTTTGGAATGCTGAAAACCTGTTAATGTTTACTTCTACAGAGCAGGAAATTATGGACCTGGATATTGAATTTGAGATTCACCTGGGCATTGCACACACCCGTTGGGCCACTCACGGAGAGCCCAGCCCCACCAACAGCCACCCACAGCGCTCTGACAAAAACAACGGTAAGCTAACTGTTCATGTGCAGAAAGATTTTGTATTTAAACAGGATGCCAATGTAGACTTGTATATGCTCAGGACTTTAGGAATAGAGTAGAATACAGTAGATATCACTAAGTTTTGTAAGGCTGGCATAAACTTCCTAGTCCCGGTGATGTGTTGATGTCTTCTCTCCTATATTCTCAAAATAACTCTTGTCTGTCTATCTTGCCTAAAGCTGGCTATAGATGGTGCGATTTTCTGTCCTGCAACTACGGGTTGCAGGTAAAGAAAATTGCTTGTTTCCTTGTTTCCCCCCCCCCCAGCACTATAATACATCCAAATAAATATTGAATAAATTATAACCCAGCAGACACGTGTATGTAAATACTGCTGAAGCGATCAACATCATACTTATGATTCATGCCTGTGGGAATTCTTGTATGGAGGTTAAAAATCCACCAGACCTCCCTTTCAATGAGCTTCTGGTGGATGTCACCCCCTCTGGGAGAGACTCTAACTTTCTCCAAACCACAAAACTTAAAGGAGTCAATATTACCTGCATGAATGTGTTTTGAAATGCTTGGAAACGTTAGACAGACCTTTTATCACTGACATAGGAAGCCCCATGGTAATGCTTGTGAATCCTAGTTCATAGCAGCTATGTAGTACATCCCACATGTTGGAGTTTTTACAAAGTGCACTCTATAGCATAGACCACATTAGATTGACGTAACTACGAATTGTAAAATCCCTGCCTGTTGCACGGGACACGATAGACCTATGCTCCAAATTGATCTTGTTGTGGTCAATACATAATACAGGACTGGTGAGAGAAGGTTGAGGAACAAGTTTACAGCAGAGATCTTGGTCAGCTATTGTTTCTCACGTATGATTGGCCATTCTCCACTCAAACAATTATTTAAGCCAAGATTTTATTTTGGTCTTCCTTTTTTTTTTTTTTTCCACTATTGGAAGTTATTAGAACATTTTTATATTGGATCATTTCTATATCTGTTTTTTAATTCTAGGCTTTTTGTTTGTTTTAAGTTATCATCATTTCAGCTATCATATAGGATAATTACATAGAGGTTCCTAGCTTTCAGCAATAGCACCTCCTTCCCTTTCCTCTCCTGCTGTCAATTACGTGCAGTGCTTCCCTGGAGGGATTGCAGATGTGTAGAAGGGTTCAGTGTATCCAAATAGACTTCTATATCAAACTAAACACGCCAAAAAGTTTTTTGGGGTCTAAAAACAGAATAATACAGAGAAGTCTGCATTTTTAGTGGGGAAAAGAAACACTGTGTAGATTACAGTAATTAAAAAAAAAATTGTAAAGAATTAAGATTTATTTATTTATTTTTTTTACGTGTGTGTGTGTGTCGGACATATGGCTTCCAGATTTTTCCTGTCTTTGAATCGTTCATGATTGAGTGTTTTTGTAACACCAGGAACTAATGTCACATTTCTCCCCCTCCTAGAGTTTATCGTGATCCACAATGGCATCATCACCAACTACAAAGACCTGAAGAAGTTTCTGGTGAGTTGCACGTGAGAGCGTACACAAAATATGGAATTGATCTACATCCATGTGGGCCAGCGGTATGTGTTATGCATATAAGTACAGGTCTGCTTACACAGAATGTACAACTTTTAGTGCATGGATTTGGGGTGACCCATAACAACCAATTAGAAATCTGTTTACCAAGTAGCCCCTGGAGTGTTCATCTCAAGATCACAATATAGTGTATTCTCTTAAATTAGAACTAAAGGCAAACCCCCCCCTCAGCCAAAACGGGAAGGGAAAATAAATTGCTCCAAATGGGAGGGAGTCCCTGGTTGTTACTAAAGTCACTAGAGCTGTTGTCCCAATTGGGAGATTTCCCCTCTATTACTCTTTTCTGGGGACGATCCAAAATGTGGGATTTTCTTTTACTTTAACTTTCAGCAATAATGGTAAAAACAGAGGGAGTGAATTTCCCCTCTATATTGCAAGAAATAAGCAATTCCCGTTAACACGGAAAAAACTACATTTTGCTTTTTCCTTTTTGGTTTTTAGTTGGATCACTGCAGATTTATGCCTTTTGCTTAAATTTACCGACCCTTTTGTATGCCCACTGGATAAGGAACTATGTATAATATGATTGGTAAGATCTATGCACATACTGATATAAACTGATGTTTCTGATGTCTACAGGAAAGCAAAGGCTATGAGTTTGAGTCTGAGACTGACACAGAAACCATTGCCAAGCTGGTGAAATATATGTATGACAATCGGGAGAATGATGACATCAGCTTTGCCACCCTTGTTGAGCGGGTCATCCAGCAGCTGGTAAGGAGATTAGCTTTGTCCATTTTGTGGGGCCAACAAACTCACAATTAAGAAGAAGTCTGTCCTTCTTCCCTTAGGACCTAAATCTCTGCCCAAGTTAAATGTATCCTCTGATGCTAAACCCATTTGCTGTCATTTACTTGCCAGAATCTGGCATTTGACAGTTGAATGATGGGGGGGGGGGGGGGGGGGGTTTGGGATTCATTCTAGGAGGTTGTTGGTTTTAATCATAATTTGAAGACCTATGGCCTGGAGCTATAATCCTATGGAGAGTCACGGGGACATATGCATTAACTTGAAGCGGAGTTCCACCACTTTTGAGAGGTGGTCTTAAACGAAAGACCACCCCTCGTTTTTGGATATAAAAAATTTTTTTTTTTTTTTGTTTCCTTCCTAGTACATAGTGTACTTCTGATCCATCTGGGCTGTGGTGCAGGACGTCATATCCTTTTGTGCGGCAAGCCCCCCCCGCTGTCTTCTGGGACCTGTGTATCCCAGAAGACAAGCTGGCCATTGACAAAGCGCCGCGTGACTTGCGAATGCGCAGTAGGAAACAGGCAGTAAAGCCGCAAGGCTCCACTGCCTGTTTCCCTTAGTTAGAATGGCTGTACCTGCACCTGATCTGATGGATGGATTGTCCTTGGGGGATCAACATTGCGTGCTCCCTGGACAGGTAAGTGTCCTTATTAAAAGTCAGCAGCTACAGTGTTTGTAGCTGCTGACTTTTTAAATTTTTTTTTTTTTTTTTTTTTTTTGCGGCTGAAACTCCGCTTTGAAGACTAAATGTGCATTAGCCGGCACCAGAAGGTGTTTTCCAGCGAACTTGATACTTTTTAGGCTGGGTCAGGATCACTTTAAAGGAGTACTCCAGCCAACCGGTTTAGGTAGGTGAGGTGTGCTTGGTATTATAACTTGTTGCATATGCATTCTCATGTACAGTCCTTTTCCAATTCATGTCCCTTCCTTCGTACCGCTTAGGAGATTTCTGATAAACAATCATGTTAATGATCATACAGGTTGGAAATGCTGATAAAGGACATGTTGGGGTAGCACTTAGTGCACAACTTTTCATCCGGGGGAATAATGATCCAAGAGTGGGTCATACTCGCATAACATTGTCCACTACCTCTGCTACACAGCTGTTTGTTTTTTGTGTTTTTGTTTTCTTTTTTCTGCATAAATATTGCACTTTATACATGTTGTATGTTCCTTTTATACAGTTTGAAAATATAAGGATTAAAAATCTATATCCTACAGAATAAATATTGCCTTTCTCTTGCTTTTATCTTGCAGGAAGGTGCATTTGCTCTGGTTTTTAAAAGTATTCATTTCCCCGCCCAGGCTGTTGGAACCAGGTAATTTTATCAAATTCTTCCTATATATTACTTTCTTTATGAGAGTGAGTGACTATATATCTTTCTGGTTTGTCACCATTAACTTGTGTGTGCCTGTATTGCAGGAGAGGCAGCCCACTTCTAATGGGTATACGGAGTGAGCACAAGTTGTCCAGCGATCACATCCCCATATTGTACCGTTCAGGTAAACACAAGTCAGACCAGGAGCACTAGATGCATTTCAGGCAAAGCCACACAGGAACCTTTTTGCCTGGAGTCTTCTGGAGCCAAAACCCAATTTTGTATTGTGAAACATAACATTTATGTCTGCAGTTGGACTTGGCTATGACCAGTATTTTATAGTGTGTGTGTGTGTGTGTGTGTGTGTATATCTATGTTTAAATGTGGCTATTTTTTATTTGCGTAAAAATAAGAGGCGACAGATTAGCAACTGAAAACCAGACTTTTTTTTTTTTTTTTTTTTTCCCTCTCGTAAATGTCTCTCAATAGTTACTGGAACACATACCTGTGAAAATGCAACTGGTCTAGTCATTTTGCTCCATTGACATCCTTGACGCCTTGATGACGTGCTAGACTGCATTCTTGACACGTCAACAATTCTAATAGTGTATTTTGTTTTTACGATGTGGTGGAGAACAGTTACTAGTCTAGATTAAAAGCTGGGAAATCTACCCAGGCAGATTATCTAATGACTGCCATACACCTGATGGTGACTTGACTTTCCCCTTTAGCTCAAGCCACCCTTCTGCTTTCCCGAAAAAAAATCATATGCTATAATGACAAAATTTTCCAGTGTGCTGGAAAATTTCTGCCAGCAACAACAGTGTGTGTGTGTGTGTGTGTGTGTGTGTGTGTGTGTGTGTGTTCCAAATGCTTACTACGCTTGTTTGGTTCCAATATATTATCTACTCACTGGAAGCAAACCTAATCTGTTGCTTGTGCTAAAAAGCTAGGTAATTCTCTCCAGTTGTTGTTGCATATATTCCGATATATTGCATATATTCCAGCTATTTGTAAATTTTATATTTTGCAGTCCGTTTACTGTAAACCATTTGATTTTCTATAAGCTGAATTCCTCTTACAATTGCGTTTGTATGTGATTGTAATGCACTGTTGTATTGTCCTGTGCTTGGTCTGCTTTTTTTTTTTTTTTTTCATGTGATAAACTGCCAGTACATACCAGATGTACATGACTATATGCATTTCAGACGTCTGCAATGCATAGACTGCTTGTGTGATTGATGTGTTTTCTGATTTGTGCTGTCGCACTCTCTCATTGTCCTTTCAGTGTCACAAAGCATCGATTATCCTCTAGAAGGAATATGCATAATAGAGAAAGAAGGTGCCTCAACCAGCATTGTACTTCAATACTCCTCCTCCTAAAAAAGAAACTGTATTCATATTTATCAATTTTTTTTTTTTCATCTGGTACTGTTTTCGATGCAGTTTAATGCAAGTGCCGTACAACCTGCATAGTAGGAAATCATTACACTCCCTTTTAGTTTAGGTTCTATTACTTCTTCGCACCTCAATACAGACTTTATGACTTTCGCCCACTAGATGGCAGCATTGCTCCATAAAAGTATCCCTGCATATGTATACTTATTGTGCAATGACCAGCTTTTACTTGGCCTACACATCATCTTTGTGGTTTGCTAACCAGGGACAAGCTGTCATATATATATTTTTTTTTTTTTTTTTTTTTTTTTTTCCATCAACAGCTACCCAGCCGAAGTGGTGTGTGCATTTCAGTGAACTTAAAAACTCGGTTAAAATTTTTTTAAAGTGATCTTAAACCTTGAACTTCTTTTAATTGCCAAACCATTCTCTTAAAATTGCTAATCTGTGTTGGCTCCTCTATTGTTTAGTCAAATGACACAGTGCAGCCAATAGTTGAGAACTGATGCAAGGAAAAACAGCCTATTTATTTATTTATTTTTTTTTTTAAATTGGTTTCTTTGCTCAAGCCCTTAGGAAGGAAACTACATATAAAATAAACTCTCGACATATTACACTAAATACATTCTGCCAACACCTACTGTGCATGCTCCTGGCTTGTAAAGGTGGAAACAGTACCAGAATAGATACAGTTCTCTACCCTTTTCTGTCCATTCTGGGCCATGTGCAATGACATTTCTTCTTTATTACTTTCATTTTAGGGCCTTTTTCTCTTGCTAAATTACTTGGATATGTAATCCATGGGAGCTAATCTTCTTATTGTGCTGCAAGCTTTATATTTACTGACCTTGCGTATGATGTGGTATGGGATGGGCAAGCAGAGTTTTAACTTTTGGCATCTAGTTGTATTTTTTAAATTCTGTCCATCCAGAAATGATATCAAGTCTGTTACTTCATAAAATGTGAACAGATTTCCCAATCCTTGAAATAACAATATCTTGTATTTTGTGCATCTGGAACTCTGTTGAAATAGGAACAACATTATTGTGATTGTAGATCACTATCGAACATTCCTTAGTCTGAATATTTTGCTTTTATTTCTACACACTGGTTGCAGGGCACTTTTTATATCTACATCTAACATGTCCAGTTGTAGTGCAGTGACATTAGATTATTTACATTACTTTAATGAATCATTTTGAATTCACTACAACTAGTTCAGTTAAAAAGCCTCTTTAGGGTTAATTGGTTTCCATCTCCCAAGTTCAACTCCTTTGCAACCGAAAAAAACTAATAGCTTAAAACATTTTAAAAGCATAGTGCCGAGGACCATGCCTGATAGTACTTTCTCATATTGGGATTCTCATTCTAAAGGCAAATCATCATGGTATCCTTAGGCCTCATTTTAAAAGTCCATAAAGGAAAGTTTTTTTTTTTTTTGCACATAATATCTGGGGGGGGGGGTCTCCTATAGATATTCCTGGTGCGGTATGGTCAAATATAAAAAAGAGGATCTGATTGATTCACGTGGACAGAAAATTCCACATTAAATTGTGAGACCCATTTATTTATACTTCCTAATTTTTCAAAAACATTTTGTCCTTGACCAGGAGCTCATTTTGTTACTTCCTCACTTCCCCCACTTGCCCTGGCTTCTTTCCCTGGGGACAACAAGATGCCAAAGTTGGACCTTTGTGACTTAGGGGTACCACAACATAACTGTATGATTGCTTGAGTCTTCTCAGGGCCAAACTGTGCTTTATTCTTCCTCAGGCTGCATTTCCTTTGGCTGGGCTGAGATTTATTGGTCTACGGACTCCTTTTCTCCCACTCTCCCCTAGTACCCCTCCACACAATAATAACCTTTGTCTTGTTCATGTCGGCAGGTCTAGAGAAGAAAGGCAGCTGCCCCCTGCCCAGAATAGACAGCACCACTTGTCTGTTCCCTGCAGAAGAGAAGGCTGTGGAATATTACTTTGCATCAGATGCCAGGTGAGGACAACATCTGCCTTAAGTTTCTATAGATAAACATTATGGAACTGGCTTGCTGCCCGTTTACTTTATTACCTGCTGTCTAATGTATTGTCATTGTGTGTAAATGTTAGCGTGTGTGTGTGTGTGTGTGTGTGTGTGTGTGTGTGTGTGTGTGTGTGTGTGTGTCTCTCTATCTCTATTTCTTATTATTCACATGGCTCAAAATTTCAAGTCCTGAGCTACTAGCCAGGCCTTCGGAGTTACTCACCACCAGTTGCCCTACCCTGCCCCTAAACACGAATTACAATTACCCCCAGCATAGATGTCATTGACCTTAATAACCCCCAGCATTGGTGTTAGTGGACGCCATAATACCTCCCAGCATTGATACCAGTGGATGCCATAATAACTTCCCAGCATTGATGTCAGTGGATGCATTATTAACCCCCAGCATTGATGCCAGACGCCATAACCCCCAACACAGATATCAGTGGACGCATTACTAATCCCCAGCATTGATGCCAGTGGATGCATTTAATCCCAGCCTTGATGCCAGTGGATGCATTTAATAATCCCCAGCATTGATGCCACTGGATGCATTAACAACCGCTAGCACAGGTATCAGTAATATTAATATAATATTGTTGAAGTTGCTTCAAAATTTTTTTTTTTTTTTTTTGTATCCTTCTTTTTTATTTTATAGTGCTGTAATCGAACACACTAACCGAGTCATTTACCTGGAAGATGATGATGTGGCTGCTGTTGTGGATGGTCGTCTCTCAATCCATCGCATCAAAAGAAGTGCTGGAGACCACCCAGCCCGTGCCATTCAGACCTTACAGATGGAGCTGCAACAGATCATGAAGGGTGAGTGTTGACTAAGACAGGAGTTTTGAAATCACACAGCCAGGCAACCTGCAAAATTGGGTCAGAAATGACAGCTTCTCTAATGACAGGTGCACTTTAAAGTGCACCTGTCATTACATTAAATACTGCCTCTCATGATTCAATAGAGA